>NW_021823073.1:1787706-1825206 GCF_901001165.1 Salmo trutta | reverse complement strand
GGACAACCTGACCTCACTGTCTCTGTGTTAGACTCAGGACAACCTGACCTCACTGTCTCTGTGTTAGACTCAGGACAACCTGACCTCACTGTCTCTGTGTTAGACTCAGGACAACCTGACCTCACTGTCTCTGTGTTAGACTCAGGACAACCTGACCTCACTGTCTCTGTGTTAGACTCAGGACAACCTGACGATGGGACGGATGCTCCTGGAGGTCATGTTTCAGTCAGTGTGTTTCCTAGAGAACTGTGTGTGTTTACCTGTAGCATCCTCCAGCGTGTGTTGAGGTCATCCAGTCTGTCCAGGTTGGGTCGTGAGAGGACCAGGTCCGGAGGACCGAAGGTAGAGGCCAGGTTGTTGACGTGACTCACATCGTCTTTGATAGGAGCTATCTCTGCCTGGAACGCCTGCAGCGAAGAACAAATCAAATCACGTGTTTATATAGCCCTTCATACATCAGCTGATATCTCAAAGTGCTGTACAGAAACCCAGCATAAAACCCCAAACAGCAAGCAATGCAGGTGTAGAAGCACGGTGGCTAGGAAAAACTCCCTAGAAAGGCCAAAACCTAGGAAGAAACCTAGAGAGGAACCAGGCTATGAGGGGTGGCCAGTCCTCTTCTGGCTGTGCCACACACACACACACACACACACACACACACACACACACACACACACACACACACACACACACACACACACACACACACACACACACACACACACACACACACACACACACACAGAAGATGGAGTGGCGGACCAATTACTGTACCTTCATACACTCCCTAGAGAACACACACTGTACCCTTTATACACTTTCATCAGCTAGAGAGATGTGTACATTTGACCTCAGGAAGACGAGTGGTCACTAAGACATCAGCTAGAGAGATGTGTACATTTGACCTCAGGAAGACGAGTGGTCACTAAGACATCAGCTAGAGAGATGTGTACATTTGACCTCAGGAAGACGAGTGGTCACTAAGACATCAGCTAGAGAGATGTGTACATTTGACCTCAGGAAGACGAGTGGTCACTAAGACATCAGCTAGAGAGATGTGTACATTTGACCTCAAGAAGACTAGTGGTCACTAAGACATCAGCTAGAGAGACGTGTACATTTGACCTCAGGAAGACTAGTGGTCACTAAGACATCAGCTAGAGAGATGTGTACATTTGACCTCAGGAAGACTAGTGGTCACTAAGACATCAGCTAGAGAGATGTGTACATTTGACCTCAGGAAGACGAGTGGTCACTAAGACATCAGCTAGAGAGATGTGTACATTTGACCTCAGGAAGACTAGTGGTCACTAAGACATCAGCTAGAGAGATGTGTACATTTGACCTCAGGAAGACTAGTGGTCACTAAGACATCAGCTAGAGAGATGTGTACATTTGACCTCAGGAAGACTAGTGGTCACTAAGACATCAGCTAGAGAGATGTGTACATTTGACCTCAGGAAGACTAGTGGTCTTTAAAGAGATACTTGGGGATTTTGGCAATGAGGCCCTTTATCTACAGTACTTTGCCAGAGCCAGTTGCGTCTCTGCGTGCAGTTTGAAGGAAGTTGCTAAGTAGCACTAGCGCAATTGTAACTAGCGTTAGCGCAATGACTGGAAGTCTATGGGTATCTGCTTGCATGCTAGCAGATACCCATAGACTTCCAGTCATTGTGCTAATTCTAATTAGCATTGGATTGCGAAACTACCTCTAACTTCCTAGTGAAGTAGATAAAGGGCCTCATTGCCAAAATCCCAAAGTGTCCCTTTAAGGAATCAGCTAATGGGACCCAAATGAAAAATAAAGAATAAAATCATCTGTATCCAATCTCACCTTGACTCTCTCTATCTGTTAAGTTAGGGTGCATGTGTGTGTGTGTCTCTCACCTTGACCCTGTCGATGTGTTCAGGTAGTGAGTCTATGAGCAGGTCTCCTACAGGCTCCCAGGCCTCCTTCACCATCTCAGCTTGGCTCAGCCTCAGCTCCAGCTGGTCCTGGGCCTTCTGAAGCTCCAACAGCCTATCCAAAGCCAGCTCCAGCCTCCTCTGCCAATCAGCAGCCTCCTCGTTAAGCCCCTCCCACCCGGACGCCACATCCTCCGCCTCCTTTCGCAGGACACGCCCCACGTTCTGGGCACGCTCCTCTGGACTGATGTCTGACAGGACAGAAAGAAATGGTTTGATTAATTTTGTGTCCCCTCAGGGAATGATCAGATTTAATAGAAATGAAGGAGTTATTGGATTGACACAACAATCCTAATTTATACTAAGATTATAAACTACTTATAAGATTGAAATTCAAACTCTGGATTATTACTCTTTGAAAGTTATTTGGTTGCTTTATTTTCTTGATCAGCCCTAAATCCTTTCCAACCTCATCACATATAGGATCAAACATGACTTAGACCATAGGGCTCATGGTTTAGCAAAAAATAATCCCACACCTGAGGAAAACACATTGGAGCCCATTGAATTGAATAAGCAGCAAGAGTTCAAGAGTTTCCCTCACTACGGGTTGCCAGGCAGTTGCTATGGTAAAGAGGTCACACTCAGCATGTTAGGGAACAAACGGGAGCAGGCTGTTTAGTAAGGAACACAACTGGAACTGCATGTTAGGGAACAAACGGGAGCAGGCTGTTTAGTAAGGAACACAACTGGAACTGCATGTTAGGGAACAAACGGGAGCAGGCTGTTTAGTAAGGAACACAACTGGAACTGCATGTTAGGGAACAAACGGGAGCAGGCTGTTTAGTAAGGAACACAACTGGAACAGCATGTTAGGGAACAAACGGGAGCAGGCTGTTTAGTAAGGAACACAACTGGAACTGCATGTTAGGGAACAAACGGGAGCAGGCTGTTTAGTAAGGAACACAACTGGAACTGCATGTTAGGGAACAAACGGGAGCAGGCTGTTTAGTAAGGAACACAACTGGAACTGCATGTTAGGGAACAAACGGGAGCAGGCTGTTTAGTAAGGAACACAACTGGAACTGCATGTTAGGGAACAAACGGGAGCAGGCTGTTTAGTAAGGAACACAACTGGAACTGCATGTTAGGGAACAAACGGGAGCAGGCTGTTTAGTAAGGAACACAACTGGAACTGCATGTTAGGGAACAAACGGGAGCAGGCTGTTTAGTAAGGAACACAACTGGAACTGCATGTTAGGGAACAAACGGGAGCAGGCTGTTTAGTAAGGAACACAACTGAAACTGCATGTTAGGGAACAAACGGGAGCAGGCTGTTTAGTAAGGAACACAACTGGAACTGCAGGGCATAGTGTCTTCTCATTTCTACACCTTTTATTGGAAAATGCAGATCTTAGACCACCAAAATAGTAGTGGAATAAAACCCATTGGCTTACTGTTCCTCTGTTTTAGAAACAGAACCCCGTGAGCCAATTACAGAGCCTGAACTGGCTGTCAAGTCAGCTGATGTTATGAACTTAGTCATAATCAGATGATGGACAGTACAGTTCTGCACACTCAGGAAACATGTCAGTCAACTGAGATACAGTGCTGTGAAAATCTATTTGCCCCATCTCTGATTTTCTCTGTTTTTGCACATTGTTGATATTGAATGTTATTAGATAAAGGGAACCTGAGTGAACAAATAACACAACAATTCATTCATTTCTTTCATAAACAATTTTATGCAACACTTAATGCCCCCTGTGTGAAAAAGTAATTGCCCCTTTACACTCAATAACTGGTTGTGTCACCTTTAGCTGTAATGACTGGAAGCACATTCTTCCAGTAGATGCTGACCAGTCTCACACATCGCTGTGGAGGAATTTGGGCCCACTCTTGCATGCAGAACTGCTGTAACTCAGCTACATGTATGGGTTTTCAAGCATGAACAGCTCATTTCAAGTCCTGCCTCCACATCTCAATTGGGATTAGGTCTGTACTTTGACTAGGCCATTCCAAAACTTCAAATTTGTTGTTTTTTAGTCATTTTCATGTAGACTTGATTGTGTGTTTTGGATCATTGTCTTGCTGCATGACCCAGCTGTGCTTCAGCTTCAGCTCACAGACGGATGGCCTGACATTCTCCTGTAGAACTCTCTGATACAGAGCACAATTCATGGATCCTTCTATTAAGGCAAGTTGTCCAGGTCATGAGGCAGAAAAGCATCCCCATAGCGATGTAAGAGACTGATCAACATCTACAGGAAGAATGTGCTTCCAGTCATTGCAGATAAAGGTGACACAACCAGTTATTGAGTGTAAAAGGACAATTACTTTTTCACACAAGGGAATTGGGTGTTTTGTGTTATTTGTAAACTCAGGTTCCCTTTATCTAATATCAGGTTTTGGTTAAAGATCTGATAACATTCAATATCAACAATATGCAAAAGTTGAGAAAATTAGAAAGGGTGCAAATACGTTTTCATCGGCACTGTATCCTGTCAGTTACATGAGCATTAATGTGCATACGCAGGTGTATTATAAGTAGGTAAAAATGAGTGTTGGTGTCCGTTAGCATGATGAGTGTATCTGTTTGTGTTTATCACTGTGTGATGAGTAACCTTGCATTAGACTCGAGTTAAGTCCATGAATTACTACCTAGGCTTTAGTTCAGCGGGCTAGCAGTGTGTCCCACTCACCTCTCTGGACAGGCTGTGGCTCCCTCTCAGCAGGCAGCTCAGACAGGAAGATCTGAACCTGGTCCAGAGCCCCATTAACCACCGGGTCCTTGGCCCTCAGATCTCTCCTGAAGCTCTGTAACACACACACACAAAATCAAATGTTATCTGTCACATGTTTCGTAAAGAACAGTAGACTAACAGCGAAGAGTCTTACTTACGGGTCCTTTTCCAACAATGCAGAGTTAAAGATAAAGATACAAAATACAAATAGCGACGAGGAATAAACACACAGGAAATGCCGAATAACAATAACATGCAGTATGTGTCTGTGTCCATGTTACAGTATGTGTGTGTGTGGAGTCCAGTATGTCTGCATAGAATTAGTGAAAAAACACACACACACACGCACGCACACACACACTGCGTGAAGCACAGGCTCCATGACAACGCCAGCATCACAACAACACATGAAAGAAAGCCCAGTCAACAAGAGTATATCACTATATTAGTCACTATAATAGGACGGACCACATACTCAGCAGACCTGGCTGCAGACTAGACGGACATCTCATTCATTCTTTACATTCAGTTCTTCATGATGTTACAGAGTACTGTCATCAGTTCTTAATGATGTTACAGAATACTGTCATCAGTTCTTAATGATGTTACAGAGTACTGTCATCAGTTCTTAATGATGTTACAGAGTACTGTCATCAGTTCTTCATGATGTTACAGAATACTGTCATCAGTTCTTAATGATGTTACAGAGTACTGTCATCAGTTCTTAATGATGTTACGGAATACTGTCATCAGTTCTTAATGATGTTACAGAGTACTGTCATCAGTTCTTAATGATGTTACAGAATACAGTCATCAGTTCTTAATGATGTTGCAGTGATTGTCATCAGTTCTTAATGATGTTACAGAGTACTGTCATCAGTTCTTAATGATGTTACAGAATACTGTCATCAGTTCTTAATGATGTTACAGAGTACTGTCATCAGTTCTTAATGATGTTACAGAGTACTGTCATCAGTTCTTAATGATGTACAGAGTACTGTCATCAGTTCTTAATGATGTTACAGAGTACTGTCATCAGTTCTTAATGATGTTACAGAATACTGTCATCAGTTCTTAATGATGTACAGAGTACTGTCATCAGTTCTTAATGATGTTACAGAGTACTGTCATCAGTTCTTAATGATGTTACAGAGTACTGTCATCAGTTCTTAATGATGTTACAGAGTACTGTCATCAGTCCTTAATGATGTTACAGGGTACTGTCATCAGTTCTTAATGATGTTACAGAATACTGTCATCAGTGCTTAATGATGTTACAGAGTACTGTCATCAGTTCTTAATGATGTTACAGAGTACTGTCATCAGTTCTTAATGATGTTACAGAGTACTGTCATCAGTTCTTAATGATGTTACAGAATACTGTCATCAGTTCTTAATGATGTTACAGAGTACTGTCATCAGTTCTTAATGATGTTACAGAGTACTGTCATCAGTTCTTAATGATGTTACAGAGTACTGTCATCAGTTCTTAATGATGTTACAGAGTACTGTCATCAGTTCTTAATGATGTTACAGAGTACTGTCATCAGTTCTTAATGATGTTACAGAGTACTGTCATCAGTTCTTAATGATGTTACAGAGTACTGTCATCAGTTCTTAATGATGTTACAGAATACTGTCATCAGTTCTTAATGATGTTACAGAGTACTGTCATTATTTCTTAATGATGTTACAGAGTACTGTCATCAGTTCCTAACGATGTTGCAGTGATTGTCATCAGTTCCTAATGATGTTACAGAATACTGTCATCAGTTCTTAATGATGTTGCAGTGATTGTCATCAGTTCTTAATGATGTTACAGAGTACTGTCATCAGTTCTTAATGATGTTACAGAGTACTGTCATCAGTTCTTAATGATGTTGCAGAGTACTGTCATCAGTTCTTAATGATGCATGATGTCCTCATTAGGAGTATGATGATACATTCCAAAAACATTCCAATATTGTCTATTCCTAACATCTCCATAATGCAGTGAACTTGCAGTGTGGCTCATCTGCTCTGCTCACTGAACAACTTATGCTGTTATAAACCAGCTATAAACCAGTTATAAACCAGCTATAAACCAGTTATAAACCAGTTATAAACCAGCTATAAACCAGTTATAAACCAGCTATAAACCAGTTATAAACCAGATATAAACCAGTTATAAACCAGTTATAAACAGCTATAAACCAGTTATAAACCAGCTATAAACCAGTTATAAACTAGATATAAACCAGTTATAAACCAGCTATAAACCAGTTATAAACTAGATATAAACCAGTTATAAACCAGTTATAAACAGCTATAAACCAGTTATAAACCAGTTATAAACTAGATATAAACCAGTTATAAACCAGTTAAAAACCAGCTAAAAACCAGATATAAACCAGTTATAAACAGCTATAAACCAGTTATAAACCAGCTATAAACCAGTTATAAACCAGATATAAACCAGTTATAAACCAGATATAAACCAGTTATAAACCAGTTATAAACAGCTATAAACCAGTTATAAACTAGATATAAACCAGTTATAAACCAGATAAAAACCAGTTATAAACCAGATATAAACCAGTTATAAACCAGTTATAAACAGCTATAAACCCATTATAAACAGCTATAAACCAGCTATAAACCAGTTATAAACCAGTTATAAACCCGTTATAAACCAGTTATAAACCATTTATAAACCAGCTATAAACCAGCTATAAACCAGCTATAAACCAGCTATAAACCAGATATAAACCAGTTATAAACCAGAAATAAACCAGTTATAAACTAGATATAAACCAGTTATAAACCAGCTATAAAGCAGTTATAAACCAGTAATAAACCAGATATAAACCAGTTATAAACCAGTTATAAACCAGATATAAACCAGTTATAAACAGCTATAAACCAGTTATAAACCAGTTATAAACAGCTATAAACAGTTATAAACCAGCTATAAACCAGTTATAAACCAGTTATAAACAGCTATAAACCAGATATAAACCAGCTATAAACCAGATATAAACCAGCTATTAACCAGCTATAAACCAGCTATAAACCAGTTATAAACCGCTATAAACCAGTTATAAACCAGTTATAAACTAGATATAAACCAGTTATAAACCAGATATAAACCAGTTATAAACCAGATATAAACCAGTTATAAACCAGTTATAAACAGCTATAAACCAGTTATAAACCAGCTATAAACCAGTTATAAACCAGCTATAAACCAGTTATAAACCAGTTATAAACAGCTATAAACCAGTTATAAACCAGCTATAAACCAGTTATAAACCAGTTATAAACAGCTATAAACCAGATATAAACCAGCTATTAACCAGCTATAAACCAGTTATAAACCAATTATAAACCAGTTATAAACATCTATAAACCAGTTATAAACCAGTTATAAACTAGATATAAACCAGTTATAAACCAGCTATAAAGCAGTTATAAACCAGTAATAAACCAGATATAAACCGGTTATAAACCAGATATAAACCAGTTATAAACCAGATATAAACCAGTTATAAACCAGTTATAAACAGCTATAAACCAGTTATAAACCAGCTATAAACCAGTTATAAACCAGCTATAAACCATTTATAAACCAGCTATAAACCAGCTATAAACCAGTTATAAACCAGTTATAAACCAGTTATAAACAGCTATAAACCAGATATAAACCAGTTATAAACCAGAAATAAACCAGTTATAACTAGATATAAACCAGTTATAAACCAGCTATAAAGCAGTTATAAACCAGTTATAAACCAGATATAAACCAGATATAAACCGGTTATAAACCAGATATAAACCAGTTATAAACCATAACATCTGCTTATGATTTCTGACGCATCAATGAATCTATGAACCAACCAACTAGTGAATCACTCAATCAACCACCCACCCACCCAGCTAACCACCCATCCACCCAACCAGCTAACCACCCATCCAGCCAGTCTTCCGCTCTCACCCTGTGTGTGTCCAGCTGTTGTTGCACAGCAGGGACGTCGCCCCCTACTGGTGGTTCCTGCTCCAGCAGGTCAGTCTTCATCTGCAGCCAGGCAATCAGCTCCTGAAGGGTCATGTGTATCCGCTTCCATGGAGCCATTTCCCCTTCCAGGTGAGATCTACAACATACACATAGAAGCATAGATATAAGACTGGATTATAGATATTCCTATCTAAACTAGACTGGATCATAGATATTCCTATCTAAACTAGACTGGATCGTAGATATTCCTATCTAAACTGGACTGGATCGTAGATATTCCTATCTAAACTGGACTGGATCGTAGATATTCCTATCTAAACTGGACTGGATCGTAGATATTCCTATCTAAACTGGACTGGATCATAGATATTCCTATCTAAACTGGACTGGATCATAGATATTCCTATCTAAACTAGACTGGATCATAGATATTACTATCTAAACTGGACTGTTGACCAGGGTAGCTCAATCCTCCCTCCTGGTGAAGAAAGGTCCTGCAGGCGTTTGCTCCAACCCTACTCAGTCTAACACACCTGATTGTAGTAATTAGGTGCTCATCCCGGACCTTGATTATCTGAATCAGGTGTGTAACAACAGGGATGGAGCAAAAACCTGCACCCTTTTGTCACCATGAATGAACAGATGGAGGCAGGCATGGTGTCTACCTCATACTCATGGTTTTGCTGCGGAGCTCGTCCCAGCGCTGGCCCATGTTGTCCAGTCGGCTCTGTAGGAGTACGGCATCGTCTGAGCCGGTCAGAGAGGTCACGATACGCTGACCATTCTCATCTAGAGAGTGGTACAGTTCTGTGTGGCCATCTATCTCCCCCTGAAGGTCCTACACTCACACACACACCCAGCATGCACGCACGCGCACACACACACACACACACACACACCCAGCATGCACGCACACGCACCCACACACACACACACACACACACACACACACACACACACACACACACAGCATGCACGCACGCACATGCACACACACACACACACACACACACACACACACACACACACACACACACACACACACACACACCCAATCATTAGTTGGTATCTAAATAATTAGAATGTTCTGTGGTATATGGCTCTCTCTGAATGATTTCAATGCTTTTTGACCAATAGTTAATGTTTTATTACTCCTATTAAAGCCTAGGAACCATTTAAATTAATATCTATATATTATAATAATGATAGATATGTCCTCCTATAGAAGGAACCATTAAATTAATATCTATATATTATAAATGATTTATGTCCTCCTATAGAAGGAACCATTTAAATTAATATCTATATATTATAATAATGATAGATATGTCCTCCTATAGAAGGAACCATTTAAATTAATATCTATATATTATAATAATGATTTATGTCCTCCTATAGAAGGAACCGTTTAAATTCATATCTATATATTATAATAATGATTTATGTCCTCCTATAGAAGGAACCATTTAAATTAATATCTATATATTATAATAATGATAGATATGTCCTCCTATAGAAGGAACCATTAGATTAATATCTATATATTATAATAATGATAGATATGTCCTCCTATAGAAGGAACCATTAGATTAATATCTATATATTATAATAATGATAGATATGTCCTCCTATAGAAGGAACCATTAGATTAATATCTATATATTATAATAATGATAGATATGTCCTCCTATAGAAGGAACCATTAGATTAATATCTATATATTATAACAATGATGGATATGTCCAAACAGAGCAGCCACTCTCTCAGCCTAATATTCTAGAATGATCCTAATGAATCCATTAGTCTTTGTCATTATTGTCATCAATGTCCTGCAGGTAAAAGAGACAGGTTTTCCAGGTATTACCTGAGTACATTCTCCACTAGCTGGGTACATACATATTATGATGGTGAATGTCCAACCAAAGCTTCCCACCTCACCATACACTCTTAGAAAAAAAGGTGCAATCTAGAACCTAAAAGGGTTCTTCGGCTGTCCCCATAGGAGAACCCTTTGAATAACCCTTTTGGTTCCAGGTAGAACCCTCCGTGGAAAGGGTTCTACATGGAACCAAAAAGGGTTCTCCTACGGGGACACATGAAGAACCCGTTTGGAACCTTTTTTGTAAGAGTGTACTCTCAATCTAATGTTCTCTAATTATCCTAATTAGTCCATTCCTTTCCCCTGACTGTCATCATCAGATAATACAGGTCTAAGAGTCATGTGGCTGTGAGGTTTGATCTCAGAGAGGGCAGAATGACGTCACAGAATAGAAGACTACATAACAACCATTCATAGAATCTCCTTAGCAACCCCATGTGCCTCATTGACTTAATGCACATACCAAAACCACACAAGTTTCCTCACAGGAAAACATTAAGTTATTTCAATTTAAATGTAATTGACTGTAAATATACACTGAGTGTACAAAACATTAAGAACAGCCTCGATTCAGGCCTCAAGAGTGACGCAGTGGTCTAAGGCAGTGCTAGCTGTGCCACTAAAGATCCTGGTTCGAGTCCAGGCTCTGTCGCAGCCAGCCGCGACCGGGAGACCCATGGGGCGGCGCACAATTGGCCCAGCGTCGTCCGGGTTAGGGGAGGGCTTGGCTGGAAGGGATGTCCTTGTCACATCGCGCTCCAGCAACTCCTGTGGCGGGCCGGGCGTAGTGCACGCTGACACGGTCACCAGGTGTATGGCGTTTCCTCTGACACATTGGTGCGGCTGGCTTCCAGGTTAAGTGGGCATTGCATCAAGAAGCAGTGCGGCTTGGTTGTGTTTCAGAGGACGTACGGCTCTCGACCTTCACCTCTCCGGAGTCCGTACGGGAGTTGCAGCGATGAGACAAGACTGTAACGACCAATTGGATTCAACGAAATCGGGGAGAAAAAAAGAGGTAAAAAAAAAGAAAAAGAACAGGGGCGGGGACTCTACAAGGTGAAAGGGGCGGGGACTCTACAAGGTGAAAGCGTTCCACAGGGATGCTGGCCCATGTTGACTCCTATGCTTCCCACAGTTGTGTCAAGTTGGCTGGATGTCCTTTGGGTGGTGGACCATTCTTGATACACATGGGAAACTGTTGAGCGTGAAAAACCCAGCAGCGTTGCAGTTCTTGACACACTCTAACCGGTGTGGCTGGCACCTACTATCATACCCTGTTCAAAGTCACTTAAATATTTTGTCTTGCCCATTCAACCTCTGAATGGCACACATACACAATCCATGTCTCAATTGTCTCAAAGCTTAAAAATCCTTATTTAACCTGTCTCCTCCCCTTCATCCACACTGATTGAAGTGGATTTAACAAGTGACCCCAATAAGGGATCATAGCTTTCACCTGGTCAGTCTATGTCATGGAAAGAGCAGGTGTTCTTAATGTTTTGTCCACTCAGTGTACAGCAACAACAAAGCCTACTGTATTAAATGGACCATTTCTGACCGTGGTTCATTCTGAAGTGACTGTCTTTCTCCAACTCTGAGACAGACGAACAGTACAAGTCAGAAGAATACATAGACCCGTTCAGTACTGGACAGAAAGCCTTCCCAGTGACCAGTAAATTGTAATCTCTAACCTGTACATGGTAGATTTTCCTGCGCAGCATATTATCCACTTAAGGCAACGCTTCCCACAACTAAGAAAACATGTCTTCTGTCGTCAAACCCAATCAAGTGTAGATGCTTTCTGTGTTTGTCTGTGATCTACAATGAGCCCTATGCCTATGTGAGTGTGTGTGTGTGTGTGTGTGTGTGTGTGTGTGTGTGTGTGTGTGAGTGTGAGTGTCTGCTCGTGTGCATGTGTGTGAGGAAGAGGGAGAGACCCAATAGAATGAGGTACAGAAGGCTGGTTGATGTGCGACACACAGCGACTGTTGTTCACTGGGGGAGAGAGTGGAGAAAGAGAGTGGAGAAAGTGGGCGACTACTGCTGCACAGAGGGTCAGTATGTTCCCTTTCCAAACTCAGAACAGGCCCTTCTCTTCACAACCCACAATACAGTGTGAGTTGGAGGGGGGATCCTGTCTTTGTCCGCTCCTTGGAGTCTGGACCTTGTCTCGTGCCCCCAGCCAGGCCCAACATTCCTGTCATACCAGCCGGGGTATTGAGGGGCACACATGGCAGGCAGGGGAAGGTACTGAGGACAAGAGACTGGGTCAGACTGCTGGCTGCTTTCTAGAACACATCACAAACCCTGCACATACTGTACTGACACCTCGCCACCCTGAGACACTTCACACTAATGCCACTCAAGCTGAGCTGACTGAACTGAAAGATCACTCAACAATTTGACTCTGTTGAATTGAGTCTATGAAATGACTCTTAACTAAGTCTATGAACTGATTCTGAACTGACACTATGGTCCCTGTGGCTCAGTTGGTAGAGCATGGTGTGTGCAACGCCAGGGTTGTGGGTTCGATTCCAAGGGGGGCCAGTACACAAAAAAAAAAAAATGCATGAAATGAATGAAATGTATGCATTCACTACTGTAAGTCGCTCTGGATAAGAGCGTCTGCTAAATGACTAAAATGAGTTGATTCTATGAGTTGACTCTATGAACTGACTCTACAGTATCAACAGTTTGTGTGTGAGTACCTGGAACTGCCCCAGCAGGTGACTGACTCTACAGTATGAACTGAGTGTGAGTACCTTGAACTGCCCCAGCAGGTGACTGACTCTACAGTATGAACTGAGTGTGAGTACCTGGAACTGCCCCAGCAGGTGTCTCACTCTACAGTATGAACTGAGTGTGAGTACCTGGAACTGCCCCAGCAGGTGACTGACTCTACAGTATGAACTGAGTGTGAGTACCTGGAACTGCCCCAGCAGGTGACTGACTCTACAGTGTGAACTGAGTGTGAGTACCTGGAACTGCCCCAGCAGGTGTCGTACAGCCTCAGGGTCTTCCAGCAGCCTCTCCTTGTGTGACGCGTCCAGCAGGACGTTACAGGTGGTCTCTGCCTCCGTCAGCCAGTTAAGGAACTCCTTCAGATCCAGGTAGAACTGCTGCAGCAGCCTCAGAGCAGCTGACAGAGCCGCCTCACGGTCCCCGACACTACATCCAGAAATATGAACACATATACAGAAACTGTTGTTAGCACCGCTACACACACACACAGGTCACAAGTTCAGAGGGCAAACTGGGGTCATACATCAGGGTTATGATGTGGCCTGTCAGGGGAAATTTAGTAGAACTAACAGTGAAGGTCAATGTGTGTGCGTGCATTCAGATGTACTGTGCATTGTGTGTGTGTGTTCAGGTGTACTGAGAGACAGCATGATGAAGTGCTTTCAGGAGCATGTGGGACTGATGCTGACTGACTGACTGACTGATTAACTGAATGACTGACTGACTGACTGACTGACTGACTAACTAACTGATTGACTGACTGGTTGACTGATTAACTGACTGACTGGTTGACTGATTAACTGACTGACTGACTGACTAACTGACTGACTGGTTGACTGATTAACCGAATGACTGACTGACTGACTACCTAACTGACTGACTTAGTTGACTAACTGACTGACAGACTGACTAACTGACTGACTAACTGACTGGCTGACAGACTGTCTGACTAACTAAATAACTGACTGACTGACAGGCTGACTGACTAAGTGAATAACTGACTGACTGACTAAATAATTGACTGACTGGTTGACTAACTGACTGACAGAATAACAGACTGACTGACCGTTTGTTGATGTGCTCCCAGGTAACGTTCATGGCGTCGGTCATCTGTGTGACCTTGTGTGTGTGGTCGGTGGTGTAAAGGGTTAACAGCTTCCCTGCCAGGTCATTGGTCACGTCCACCTGACCCTGCCACTGGTGCAGCTCTTTCACAAACAGCTGTTGAGGCCACAGAAAACAGTTATAGATAAAGACATTTAATAACAATACAGAACATCACCCTAATACACAATACCAACCCTCTAGTGGCCCAGAGGAAGCAGAGACAGAGATCCTCTAAATATACGGCTCTGATACAGAACATCACCCTAATACACAATACCAACCCTCTAGTGGCCCAGAGGAAGCAGAGACAGAGATCCTCTAAATATACGGCTCTGATTGGAAGTCCTCTAACTAGTTTAAGTTGTAGCCTAGCAACAACACCTGACTCAACAAATGAAGATCCAGGATGGCAGAACATTCATATGAGTTGTTCCTCTAACTAGACTAGAGGGAGTCATAACAACACAGGGACTGTAACATGATTCCTGGAAACGTTGCTGAGCAGAGTGTTATAACAGGCCCTGTTGGATATTGTAATATTCAGGATTCCAGGCTGTGCCACTCTAGTCTCATTACAGTCTCATCGTGTTATACTGTAGTGGTGAGGATTCCTCATCTAGTCCTTATTAGAGATATTACCTTTCTGGAATCATCTCCACTCCGTGCTGCACATGCTCAAGTGGGTGTGTGTGTGTGTGTGTGTGTGTGTGTGAGAGAGAGAAAGAGAGAGAGAGAGAGAGAGAGAGAGAGAGAGAGAGAGAGAGAGAGAGAGAGAGAGAAAGAGAGGGGTAGAGTGTGTATGTGTGTGTGTGCGTATATGTGTGGGCGTATGTGTGTGTGAGTGTTTGTGTGTGCATGTGTGTGTAACCTTGAGGTCAGTGTTTTGCTTCTTCAGAGCATCCATGGTGTAGGAAATATCCTGCCACGACTCCAGCTTGTCATTGGCTCGTTTGATGAGAGGTTCCACCTCCTTCCTGGCATCCAACCAATCAGAGGAGTCCTGCAGCATGTTCTGTAGCTGTTGATGTCTATCAGCCAGTCTGCCCTGTGACTCCTCCCAGTGGGTCTGCAACCTGTCAACTACACACACACACACACACACACACACACACACACACACACACACACACACACACACACACACACACACACACACACACACACACACACACACACATTCACACACACAGCGACTGAGCTGAATCAATGTTCTCTCTGTGGTCCATTTGCGGTCTGTTTGTGGTCTGTTTGTGGTCCGTTTGCGGTCCGTTTGCGGTCAGTTTGTGGTCTGTTTGTGGTCGGTTTGTGGTCCGTTTGCAGTCCGTTTGCGGTCCGTTTGTGGTCCGTTTGCGGTCCGTTTGCGGTCCGTTTGTGGTCCGTTTGCGGTCAGTTTGTGGTCTGTTTGTGGTCCGTTTGCGGTCCGTTTGTGGTCCGTTTGTGGTCCGTTTGCGGTCAGTTTGTGGTCTGTTTGTAGTCCGTTTGGGGTCCGTTTGCGGTCAGTTTGTGGTCCGTTTGCGGTCCGTTTGTAGTCCGTTTGTAGTCCGTTTGTGGTCCGTTTGCAGTCAGTTTGTAGTCCGCTTGTGGTCCGTTTGCGGTCCGTTTGTAGTCCGTTTGTGGTCCGTTTGTGGTCCGTTTGTGGTCCGTTTGTGGTCCGTTTGCGGTCAGTTTGTGGTCTGTTTGTAGTCCGTTTGTGGTCCGTTTGCGGTCAGTTTGTGGTCCGTTTGCGGTCAGTTTGTGGTCCGTTTGCGGTCAGTTTGTGGTCCGTTTGCGGTCCGTTTGCAGTCAGTAAGCGTAGTAAGTAATGGTTGTGGTTGGCGTACTGCGGTCCGTTTGCGGTCCGTTTGCAGTCCGTTTGCAGTCAGTAAGCGTAGTAAGTAATGGTTGTGGTTGGCGTACTGCGGTCCGTTTGCGGTCCGTTTGCAGTCCGTTTGCAGTCAGTAAGCGTAGTAAGTAATGGTTGTGGTTGGCGTACTGCGGTCGGTGATAGCAGCTCGTGTCTCCTGGTTGTTGGTTTTGTTCTTCAGGTTCTGGGCTGCAGTCAGCTGACCCTCCAGCTGGGGGCGCCGTCGCTCCATGTCCCCAAGTGCTCCCTACAGACAGCAAGACAGAGACACAGAACATTTCAATGAATATCTGGATGTCAAGTATGTAAAAGTATTTTACACATGTATTTGAGCCAGGTCAGTGCCTGTGTTCACAAAGCGTCTCAGAATAAGAGTGCTGATCTAGGATCAGATCCTCCCGGTCCATGTAATCATGTAATCATGATGATCTAAAAGGCTAACCTGATCCCAGATCAGCACTAGGATCTGGTCCTCTCTAGTATTCATTATGATCGAAAAGGCCAAACTGATCCCAGATCAGCACTAGGATCTGGTCCCCTCTAGTATTCATTATGATCTAAAAGGCTAACCTGATCCCAGATCAGCACTAGGATCTGGTCCTCTCTAGTATTCATTATGATCTAAAAGGCTAACCTGATCCCATATCAGCACTCCTGCTCTGAGACTCTTTATGAATGCAGGCCAGGGTCTCAGCGGCTAAATGGAGTCTCTCACACTCTGTGACACACTGGTTGACCCCTGACCTTGGTCTTGACGATCATGTGGTTGATCTCGTCCAGGTCGGCCACGGTCACCCTCTGTGTCTGTACCATCTGATCCAGCAGGGAAAGCCAATCAGAGAGCTCTGCCCAGGCCTTGTTGAACTGAGCCAGGGCTGGGGCATCTCCCTGGAGCGTCTCCACTGGAGGGGGGCAGCGTGATACAATCAGTAGCCATACGGTCTCACACACACACACAGACACACAGACACACACCCACACACAGACACAGACACACACACACACACACACACACACACACACACACACACACACACACACACACACACACACACACACACACACACACACACTCACAGACCCTCATCTCCTTACTGGTGGTTTTCTGGATCGTCAGAGCGGCCAGCCTCTCTCTGTGCACTATCATCTGCCCCTGAATGGCCCTCCAATCATCACTCAGACTGTGGTACTTCTCCTTCTCTGGTCGGCTGGGAGGTGTGACCTTGTACAGCTCCTGGCCCTTAGCCAACACCCCCTCCACCTCAGGCTTCTTGACCTGGACTTCATCTATGAGCTGAAACATCACAAACGATTCCAAAACAATGAAACTACTATCAATCTCAATTGGTCTTTCAGAGATTCCTCCCGTCTTCTCTCCTAGCCTCCTTTTCCAGCTGGAAGAAAAGTAGGTCTAAGGTCCCTCACCACTGACCTTTTTCTCCCATGTGTTTTGAGAAGGAGGAGGTGTGGAGAGAGGAGGAAAGATTCATTGAGATAGGCCTGTAGGCATGGATGGATAGATGGATGGATGGATGGAGGGAGGGAGGGAGGGAGGGAGGGAGGGAGGGAGGGAGGGATGGAGGGAGGGAGGGATGGAGGGAGGGAGGGATGGATGGATGGATGGAGGGAGGGAGGGAGGGAGGGAGGGATGGAGGGAGGGAGGGAGGGATGGAGGGAGGGATGGAGGGAGGGAGGGAGGGATGGATGGAGGGAGGGAGGGAGGGCCAATTGACTGATAGATGGATGGATGACTGGATGGATTAATAGTCTACCTTGGGTTCCACATTGTCAGGGTTTTCCTCTAGGGTGGTCCTGGTAGTTGAGGTCCAGGAGGAGAGGTAAGTCAGCTGGTCCTGGAAGTGAGACAGCTCCTTCAGCAAGCTCTCAATCTGCTTCTGCTTCTCAGGCAGGTCTTTAGACACCTATAGGGAGGAGGGAGAGGAAGGACCCGAGCGTTTTCAATGGTAGGGAGGAGGAAGGCACAACCAGGAATATTATCTGAAGGAAAAAAGGAACTTAATATGAACCAGGATACAGTCCACTAACACACAGCATAAAGGTCTCCTACAGGGAGGAGGGAGAGGCCCCGAGTTAGGGGCAGTTTTAGTTGAATTTCAAGAGCATTTCCAATGGTAGGAAGGAATATACAGTACACTTGATCATACAGTAAAAAACATAACACATGAACCCAACATGAAGCTAAAAAATAGAGCACACACACACACACACAAGTTGAAATACAGATATCCAGTAGTCAATATTCATGTTCAACATCCAACTTATCTGATCCGTCTTCAAATAGGACAGAACCTCCTCTATAGAAAGGGATACTAACCTGTACCCAGCGTGTGTTGATCATCTTGATTTCTTTCTGTTTGTCAGCAGGGAGGGGTATGGTGCCGGTCCTCGTGTTGATGCTATCCACATTGTTCTGTCTGGCTGGTAGTTCCAACACACGAGCCTGCACACACACACACACACACACACACACACACACACGTGTTTGAACATAGACAATCTCCAAATACAGATCAGAAATGAAATCAAAACTGATCAATGATGTGGCCAGTGGGACATAGGTGTATGTAGCTTTGGGGGCCTTTACAACCTGTGTCCACAGTAATCTAGACTAGGAGACAGACTAGTGAGAGATGTTCCCTGGCCAGTAATCTAGCCTAGGAGACAGACTAGTGAGAGATGTTCCCTGGTCAGTAATCCAGACTAGGAGACAGACTAGTGAGAGATGTTCCCTGGTCAGTAATCCAGACTAGGAGACAGACTAGTGAGAAATGTCCTCTGGCCAGTAATCTAGACTAGGAGACAGACTAGTGAGAGATGTTCCCTGGTCAGTAATCCAGACTAGGGGACAGACTAGTGAGAGATGTTCCCTGGCCAGTAATCTAGACTAGGAGACAGACTAGTGAGAGATGTTCCCTGGCCAGTAATCTAGCCTAGGAGACAGACTAGTGAGAGATGTCCTCTGGCCAGTAATCTAGACTAGGAGACAGACTAGTGAGAGATGTCCTCTGGCCAGTAATCTAGACTAGGAGACAGACTAGTGAGAAATGTCCTCTGGCCAGTAATCTAGACTAGGGGACAGACTAGTGAGAGATGTTCCCTGGCCAGTAATCTAGCCTAGGAGACAGACTAGTGAGAGATGTCCTCTGGCCAGTAATCTAGACTAGGAGACAGACTAGTGAGAGATGTCCTCTGGCCAGTAATCTAGACTAGGAGACAGACTAGTGAGAAATGTCCTCTGGCCAGTAATCTAGCCTAGGAGACAGACTAGTGAGAGATGTCCTCTGGCCAGTAATCTAGACTAGGAGACAGACTAGTGAGAGATGTCCTCTGGCCAGTAATCTAGCCTAGGAGACAGACTAGTGAGAGATGTCCTCTGGCCAGTAATCTAGACTAGGAGACAGACTAGTGAGAGATGTCCTCTGGCCAGTAATCTAGACTAGGAGACAGACTAGTGAGAGATGTCCTCTGGCCAGTAATCTAGACTAGGAGACAGACTAGTGAGAGATGTTCCCTGGCCAGTAATCTAGACTAGGGGACAGACTAGTGAGAGATGTTCCCTGGCCAGTAATCTAGCCTAGGGGACAGACTAGTGAGACTAGTTGTTGTTGTTGACCGTACCGTGACTTTCTCCAGGGTGGCGTTCATCTGGTGGTGGTCTCCAGGCGTCAGGGGGATGGCCACTACCTCCTCAGCCTCATCCAGCCAGGACAGGAAGTCCCCCATGTCCTCCTGCAGCCCCATCGCTGCAGTACGTGCCTCTGCAGACCTGACACACACAGGGAACAGTTAGGAGGAATACACACACACACACACACACACAGACACACACACACACACACACACACACACACACACACACACACACACACACACACACACACACACACACACACACAGTACTCAGTCAGGGAATAGTTAAGACACACATTTGGTTGGAGCAAAATCGTGCAGTTGACGGACATATAGACGTACAGACGGACGGTAAAGACGGACAGGATGACATACACACTGGTACTGCAGACATACACACTGGTACTGCAGACATGCACACTGGTACTGCAGACATACACACTGGTACTGCAGACATACACACTGGTACTGCAGACATACACACTGGTACTGCAGACATACACACTGGTACTGCAGACACGCACACTGGTACTGCAGACATACACACTGGTACTGCAGACATACACACTGGTACTGCAGACATACACACTGGTACTGCAGACATACACACTGGTACTGCAGACACAAGAACACACACACCTCCTCTTCCTCTCTGCGATCTCCTGGGTGACGTTCACCCAGCGTGTGTTGAGGGTGTTGAGCTGTAGCCTGATCTGAGCTCCGTCCTCCTGGGTACTCTGACCAATGATCTCCTTCCCTGCAGCGTTCAGCCCTGCCACCACACCCCCCTGGGCCCCCACGCTCTCCTGCAGCTCCTGACACGCCACAGGGCAAAGGTCATACAACATATTCATTCCATCAGCTACAAGCACCCGTTCATTGTTTCATGGTTGAGCAGGTTTTCTACCTGTTTAGTCGACACAGCATGTTATCATGTTATCATCCTGTTATCAACAGGTCATGTTTTATTAAACTGTTTAGTCGACACAGCATGTTATCATGTTATCATCCTGTTATCAACAGGTCATGTTTTATTAAACTGTTTAGTCGACACAGCATGTTATCATGTTATCATCCTGTTATCAACAGGTCATGTTTTATTAAACTGTTTAGTCGACACAGCATGTTATCATGTTATCATTCTGTTGTCAACAGGAACCGGTTTCATCTCAATGATGAATTGTTTAATGACCGTACTCCCAAGTCCCTGCAAGTATTACATTCATGTCAATAGGCTTGAATTGAACAGCATAGTGGAGGTCAATGGATCAACCAACAACCAATGAAAAGCCACGGTGACTCATCCCGTTCTGCGTCTGTGGCCTTGTCCTTTTCCACGCCAGACAGACAGAGGGTACGCACACAGACAGACAGAGGGTACGCACACAGACAGACAGAGGGTACGCACACAGACAGACAGAGGGTACGCACACAGACAGACAGAGGGTACGCACACAGACAGACAGAGGGTACGCACACAGACAGACAGAGGGTACGCACACAGCCAGACAGAGGGTACGCACACAGCCAGACAGAGGGTACGCACACAGACAGACAGAGGGTACGCACACAGACAGACAGCGGGTACGCACACAGACAGACAGAGGGTACGCACACAGACAGACAGAGGGTACGCACACAGACAGACAGAGGGTACGCACACAGACAGACAGAGGGTACGCACACAGACAGACAGAGGGTACGCACACAGACAGACAGAGGGTACGCACACAGACAGACAGAGGGTACGCACACAGACAGACAGAGGGTACGCACACAGCCAGACAGAGGGTACGCACACAGACAGACAGAGGGTACGCACACAGACAGACAGAGGGTACGCACACAGACAGACAGAGGGTACGCACACAGCCAGACGGAGGGTACGCACACAGCCAGACGGAGGGTACGCACACAGCCAGACGGAGGGTACGCACACAGACAGACGGAGGGTACGCACACAGACAGACGGAGGGTACGCACACAGACAGACGGAGGGTACGCACACAGACAGACGGAGGGTACGCACACAGACAGACGGAGGGTACGCACACAGACAGACGGAGGGTACGCACACAGACAGACGGAGGGTACGCACACAGACAGACAGAGGGTACGCACACAGACAGACAGAGGGTACGCACACAGACAGACAGAGGGTACGCACACAGACAGACAGAGGGTACGCACACAGACAGACAGAGGGTACGCACACAGACAGACAGAGGGTACGCACACAGACATACAGAGGGTACGCACACAGACAGACAGAGGGTACGCACACAGACAGACAGAGGGTACGCACACAGACAGACAGAGGGTACGCACACAGACAGACAGAGGGTACGCACACAGCCAGACAGAGGGTACGCACACAGCCAGACAGAGGGTACGCACACAGCCAGACAGAGGGGACGCACACAGACAGACAGAGGGGACGCACACAGACAGACAGAGGGTACGCACACAGACAGACGGTACGCACACAGCCAGACAGAGGGTACGCACACAGCCAGACAGACGGTACGCACACAGCCAGACAGAGGGTACGCACACAGCCAGACAGAGGGTACGCACACAGCCAGACAGAGGGTACGCACACAGACAGACAGAGGGTACGCACACAGACAGACAGAGGGTACGCACACAGACAGACGGTATGGAAACACACAGTACTGAACATTAGCTTTCTATGGCTCATAGATAGCATGGCCTGTAGAGATGGGATGGCACTTAGTTAGCAGTCTGTCTCAGAGAGAGATAGAGAGATGGAGAAAGAGAGACGGAGAAAGAGAGGGAGAGCGAGAGAGAGAGAGAGAGAAAGAGAGAGGCATAAAACATCGCCCATCACAATTTCAAAGAGGTGTGTGTGTGTTTGCACGCATGTGTATGTGTGTGCGTGCATCCTTGCCTGTGTGTGTGCGCGTCTACCTCTCTGTGTCCCAGTGAGCGTAGGTCTTAGAGACAGCTGGTCTCTTCAAAGCCAAGCTGCTTCACACACAGAACAGCTCTTAGATCTGCCCTGCCCATCAAGGCAGGTTAGGCCATACCCGTCCCAACCTTGGCATCTGACTGGCACTAAAGACACTGCTGTCCCCTCTGCCCTCCTCTAAACAGATGGACTGTGTGTGACGATCACAGTGCTCCAAAAGTGGACTGGGCAAGTTGACATCTGATCACACACACACACACACACACACACACACACACACACACACACACACACACACACACACACACACACACACACACTACATGTATCCAAAACTGTCTGACACACAGTCGTGGAAGATGAGGTCACTGTGGGACCTCTGGACCTACAAACGCTCTGATTGGTGGACCAGAAGGACCTCTGAACCTATGGATGTTCTGATTGGTGGAGACGCAGGGCTTTAAAGAGCACAGCATCGGAATCCCATATTCCCATTCTCTGCTATGGCCTTCATCAACACGCTCTGGCATGAGGGGTATTCAGGCTGCTAGGACCACTGTGTTACCATGGAGACAGACAGAACACACACACTCCGGCACCTGGACACACGCAGAGACAGTGGGCTTGTCTACCGAACGGAACATAATAGTATAATTCCTAAAACAAGTGGTCTTCATATCCATAGGGCCCTGAGTTTCACCGGACCATGTGATCAAGTCTTCATATCCATAGGGCCCTGAGTTTCACCGGACCATGTGATCAAGTCTTCATATCCATAGGGCCCTGAGTTTCACCGGACCATGTGATCAAGTCTTCATATCCATAGGGCCCTGAGTTTCACCGGACCATGTGATCAAGTCTTCATATCCATAGGGCCCTGAGTTTCACCGGACCATGTGATCAAGTCCTCATATCCATAGGGCCCTGAGTTTCACCGGACCATGTGATCAAGTCCTCATATGGTTTAGATGACGGATATCAAACTCCCTTCATCTATCTGCTGAGTTGTTGGATGTGTTTGTGTTACTGTTGAACTGTAGTTACCTTAAGGTGTGGTCTGGTCCCAGCAGGGTCTGTCTTCGCCTGTTTCAGACTGGTCTCCGCACCACTCAACCAATCACCTAGCACCTTCTGGTCCGCTACAAACTTCAGCCAATTAGCATTGGACGTCTCCCAGCGCCTGCTCACACACACACACACACACACACACACACACACACACACACACACACGACCGCAGGAAAGTGTACGAACGTGCACATACATACACAGAAACAACTGTGAGACACCACTGAGATCAGTCAATGAGAGAAGCAGTGAGACAGTGAGTGTGTGGAGGGAGAGAAATAGAGGTGGGAGCTGAACCAGCTGAAACAGCAGGACAGTTGAGGTGACAATGGACACAAACTGAGGTGACAATGGACACAAACTGAGGTGACAATGGACACAAACTGAGGTGACAATGGAGTGGAAACTACACCTAGAAACAAACAGTCCTGATAATCCTTATGTCATCAGTCTGTCAAGTGCATTTACACTAGTGGTGATGATGTTACTGTAGCTTGACTACTAGTTAGTCTAGTGGTGATGATACTGTAGCTTGACTACTAGTTAGTCTAGTGGTGATGATGTTACTGTAGCTTGACTACTAGTTAGTCTAGTGGTGATGATACTGTAGCTTGACTACTAGTTAGTCTAGTGGTGATGATGTTACTGTATCTTGACTACTAGTTAGTCTAGTGGTGATGATACTGTAGCTTGACTACTAGTTAGTCTAGTGGTGATGATACTGTAGCTTGACTACTAGTTAGTCTAGTGGTGATGATGTTACTGTATCTTGTCTACTAGTTAGTCTAGTGGTGATGATGTTACTGTAGCTTGACTACTAGTTAGTCTAGTGGTGAGGATGTTACTGTAGCTTGACTACTAGTTAGTTAGTCTAGTGGTGAGGATGTTACTGTAGCTTGTCTAGTTAGTTAGTTAGTCTAGTGGTGATGTTACTGTAGCTTGACTACTAGTTAGTTAGTCTAGTGGTGAGGATGTTACTGTAGCTTGTCTACTAGTTAGTTAGTCTAGTGGTGAGGATGTTACTGTAGCTTGTCTACTTAGTTAGTCTAGTGGTGATGATGTTACTGTAGCTTGACTACTAGTTAGTTAGTGGTGATGATGTTACTGTAGCTTGACTACTAGTTAGTCTAGTGGTGATGTTACTGTAGCTTGACTACTAGTTAGTCTAGTGGTGATGATGTTACTGTAGCTTGACTACTAGTTAGTCTAGTGGTGAGGATGTTACTGTAGCTTGACTACTAGTTAGTCTAGTGGTGATGATGTTACTGTAGCTTGACTACTAGTTAGTCTAGTGGTGAGGATGTTACTGTAGCTTGTCTAGTTAGTTAGTCTAGTGGTGTTGTTACTGTAGCTTGACTACTAGTTAGTTAGTCTAGTGGTGAGGATGTTACTGTAGCTTGACTACTAGTTAGTCTAGTGGTGATGATGTTACTACAGCTTGTCTACTTAGTTAGTCTAGTGGTGATGATGTTACTGTAGCTTGTCTAGTTAGTCTAGTGGTGATGATGTTACTGTAGCTTGTCTAGTTAGTCTAGTGGCGATGATATTACTGTAGCTTGTCTAGTTAGTCTAGTGGTGATGATGTTACTGTAGCTTGTCTAGTTAGTCTAGTGGTGATGATGTTACTGTAGCTTGTCTAGTTAGTCTAGTGGTGATGATGTTACTGTAGCTTGTCTAGTTAGTCTAGTGGTGATGATGTTACTGTAGCTTGTCTAGTGGTGATGATGTTACTGTAGCTTGTCTAGTGGTGATGATGTTACTGTAGCTTGTCTAGTTAGTTAGCAACCCCATGAGGAGGGTTGGCCCCCCTGGTCTCCTAGTTAAAGAGCTCACACCTGGTGTCTCCCCATGAGGAGGGTCGGCCCCCCCTGGTCTCCTAGTTAAACAGCTCACACCTGGCGTCTCCCCATGAGGAGGGTCGGCCCCCCCTGGTCTCCTAGTTAAACAGCTCACACCTGGCGTCTCCCCATGAGGAGGATCGGCCCCCTGGTCTCCTAGTTAAACAGCTCACACCTGGCGTCTCCCCATGAGGAGGGTCGGCCCCCCTGGTCTCCTAGTTAAACAGCTCACACCTGGTGTCTCCCCATGAGGAGGGTCGGCCCCCCTGGTCTCCTAGTTAAACAGCTCACACCTGGCGTCTCCCCATGAGGAGGGTCGGCCCCCCCTGGTCTAGTTTGTCTTCATCTGTTGACCCAGTCCTTCCTGTGCTGAGTTAGTAACCCCAGTGTGACCCCAATAGATTCCCATTATTTCTAGTACGTACCTGAGCCTGTCCAGGTACAGCTTGTTGACTTTGTCCCAGTTAGTGTTGAGCAGCAGAGCTGTCTCCTGGACCCTGGTGCTCTCTGCTGGAGTAGCGATGGCCACCACCTCCTCTCTCCTGGCTAGAGCGCCCTCTACAGGGGGGCGGAGGTTCTTCAGATTCACCTTCACCTCCTGAGACACAGGGACGTAGGCAGACAGGCACGCACACACACATACACAAACATGTTAACCACACACACACACGTACATATACACAGTTGAAACCAACAGTATGAAACACACGCACACTGACCTGAAGGCACTGTCCCTGCTGGGGTAGGTTGTAGAAGACGGCCTGCCAGTACTCAGGAGAGTTCAGTTGGAAGTCTGTCTCAGAGACGGAACGCAGCAGGGTCTGCAGCTCTCCCAGGTACTCCTACAGACACACACACACACACACACACGCACGCACGCACGCACACACACACACACACACACACACACACACAATTATAACTAAACAATAACCCCAAACTCATTCTGAACGACACAAACTATACAATATTAAACAACACTAAACACAAAGCTATCTATTACTGATAGATCCTCATCAGACCCCCTACTGGGGTCAGGAGTTGTTCTTGTACTTGGTCAGGAAAACCTCCTGGCCCTACCACTACATACTGTAGATACCTTCACAGAGGGGGCAGGCTACCTACCACTACATACTGTAGACACCTTCACAGAGGGGGTAGGCTATCTACCACTACATACGGTGTATACCTTCACAGAGGGGGTAGGCTTCCTACCACTATATACTGTAGATACCTTCACAGAGGGGGTAGGCTACCTACCACTACATACTGTAGATACCTTCACAGAGGGGGTAGGCTACCTACCACTACATACTGTAGATACCTTCACAGAGGGGGTAGGCTACCTACCATTATATACTGTAGATACCTTCACAGAGGGGGTAGGCTACCTACCACTACATACTGTAGATACCTTCACAGAGGGGGTAGGCTACCTACCACTACATACTGTAGATACCTTCACAGAGGGTTCAGTGTTTGTTGTTATTCCTGTGCTGTGTTCTAGTACATCATCTCTCTAATCCCTCACTGTCTCTTTACATTCTTTCTCTAAAAAAATAAATATATATTTTCATTCAGTTTTTACACTCATTCCTGGACATTAACATAAGACGTAGTAACTCAACTCTCTCTCCTGTCCTTAAGTGTTCTTCTTAATTACTTCCATGACTCATATGAGACACTTTATCTGGGAATATCACATTCTTACACGGCACCTTAATGTTGTTAACCATTTTTCATCCGTTGGAAACCTTCCACTTCCACGGCACCTGTATAAAACTTGTATAATGAAATTCACAACCTTGTCCCGATATTGATTCAGCTGTCTTGTTGTAAAAATAGAAATGGATAAACATGCAGAGGTCAGAGTGAGAGTACTGAACCTTTAAATGTGAGTAAATACTGAAGAAAAGGTTGAATTAGAGAGAAAGAGAGGATAGACAACATAATATAATGTGAACGTCGGTGATAGAAACATGAGTAAATACTGAAGAACAGGGAGGAAGGTGACTGAGGACACTGGTGTGGGTAAAGTTCATTTAGAGTCTGACAGACAGAGCAGAAGAGGGTTTAATGAGCCAGTCAGTAGTGTTTAATCCATCCTTTCACAGTTCCTTACTCAGTCTAGCTCACTGGCTTATGCCTGATTCACACGTGGATTTGTCATATGCACAGAACACAGCGGGGTGGAAAAGGTACAGTTAAATGCTTGATTGTGTCCCTGTGGTTGTGCGTTTGCTGTATGTACATATTGTGTGTATTGCTCTTAATTGTATCCCATCATGCACATAACAGCATTCCCCAGAACTTCACAACAGCACTTCAACTCACCTTTAGCCCAAATACAACAACATCAAGACATAACCATCTCACCTCTTATGTCGGCTCTGTTTCTTAATGACCAGAAATGGATCACGTTGTGATTTGACAGGCACAAAGACGTGCGTTGTGTGTTAAGGGTATGTTAAAGTTAGCCTGGTCCCAACCAGTCAGCTACACAGACCAACAGATCTGGAACTAGGCTATGGCAGAGTAGGTTCAGTCATGAGGACAGAGAGACAGCAGTCATTCATAGGTCTATACCGTGTAAATACAGTGGCATTTCACAGTTAAATACCTGCTCATTTGTATGTGTATTTATTATGGATCCCCATTAGCTGCAGCTGCTCTTCCTGGGGTCCAGGAAGTGTCGGGGCCATTGATGTACCGGGACAGAAACAGCCACAGTGTGTTTGTTGATACTGAATGCCTTGCCAAATATGACTTTGCATAGACGGACGTAGACTACATGCGGGTTTGTCTTGTTTTGTGGTCTACTGATGCTTGTGACGGATGTTTTAAAAGCAGCCAAATGTCCCTATGATCCAACACACATGACTAAACACACTCCTTCACACCAATCCAATGTTTCATTCATCAGCCCTGCCACACAGGCAGCTGTTCATGTGTGGGGAGCCCTGTGTGAAGAGTTGAGTATGGTGCTTTTTCATTGGGTGACTGGATACATACATGGGGGTCATTGATTGGTTGTGACTCCAGACAGGGGTCAGGTGACTGTGATTGACAGGACATGTGGTGGAGATGTGAGGCAGGAAACCAGAAACAGAACACAACAGAACAGCAAATCAGAGGCCAGGTGTGTAACATGCTGCTTCTTCACACACTGAGGGAAGGATGGAGGGATGAACACCTGGATGATGCAACTGAGGAGGAAAACTAGAAAACCCCCATTCAGTAATACTGTCTGAAGGCTACATGACATCATCCCCTCAGTAATACTGTCTGAAGGCTACATGACATCATCCCCTCAGTAATACTGTCTGAAGGCTACATGTCATCATCCCCTCAGTAATACTGTCTGAAGGCTACATGACATCATCCCCTCAGTAATACTGTCTGAAGGCTACATGTCATCATCCCCTCAGTAATACTGTCTGAAGGCTACATGTCATCATCCCCTCAGTAATACTGTCTGAAGGCTACATGTCATCATCCCCTCAGTAATACTGTCTGAAGGCTACATGTCATCATCCCCTCAGTAATACTGTCTGAAGGCTACATGTCATCATCCCCTCAGTAATACTGTCTGAAGGCTACATGTCATCATCCCCTCAGTAATACTGTCTGAAGGCTACATGACATCATCCCCTCAGTAATACTGTCTGAAGGCTACATGTCATCATCCCCTCAGTAATACTGTCTGAAGGCTACATGTCATCATCCCCTCAGTAATACTGTCTGAAGGCTACATGTCATCATCCCCTCAGTAATACTGTCTGAAGGCTACATGACATCATCCCCACAGTAATACTGTCTGAAGGCTACATGTCATCATCCCTCAGTAATACTGTCTGAAGGCTACATGTCATCATCCCCTCAGTAATACTGTCTGAAGGCTACATGTCATCATCCCTCAGTAATACTGTCTGAAGGCTACATGTCATCATCCCCTCAGTAATACTGTCTGAAGGCTACATGTCATCATCCCCTCAGTAATACTGTCTGAAGGCTACATGTCATCATCCCCTCAGTAATACTGTCTGAAGGCTACATGTCATCATCCCCTCAGTAATACTGTCTGAAGGCTACATGTCATCATCCCTCAGTAATACTGTCTGAAGGCTACATGACATCATCCCCTCAGTAATACTGTCTGAAGGCTACATGCCATCATCCCCTCAGTAATACTGTCTGAAGGCTACATGTCATCATCCCCTCAGTAATACTGTCTGAAGGCTACATGTCATCATCCCCTCAGTAATAATGTCTGAAGCCTACATGTCATCATCCCCTCAGTAATACTGTCTGAAGCCTACATGTCATCATCCCCTCAGTAATACTGTCTGAAGGCTACATGTCATCATCCCCTCAGTAACACTGTCTGAAGGCTACATGACATCATCCCCTCAGTAATACTGTCTGAAGGCTACATGTCATCATCCCCTCAGTAATACTGTCTGAAGGCTACATGACATCATCCCCTCAGTAATACTGTCTGAAGGCTACATGTCATCATCCCCTCAGTAATACTGTTTGAAGGCTACATGTCATCATCCCCTCAGTAATACTGTCTGAAGGCTACATGTCATCATCCCCTCAGTAATACTGTCTGAAGGCTACACTACATCATCCCTCAGTAATACTGTCTGAAGGCTACATGTCATCATCCCCTCAGTAATACTGTCTGAAGGCTACATGTCATCATCCCCTCAGTAATACTGTCTGAAGGCTACATGTCATCATCCCTCAGTAATACTGTCTGAAGGCTACATGTCATCATCCCCTCAGTAATACTGTCTGAAGGCTACATGTCATCATCCCCTCAGTAATACTGTCTGAAGGCTACATGTCATCATCCCCTCAGTAATACTGTCTGAAGGCTACATGTCATCATCCCCTCAGTAATACTGTCTGAAGGCTACATGTCATCATCCCCTCAGTAATACTGTCTGAAGGCTACATGTCATCATCCCCTCAGTAATACTGTCTGAAGGCTACATGTCATCATCCCCTCAGTAATACTGTCTGAAGGCTACATGTCATCATCCCCTCAGTAATACTGTCTGAAGGCTACATGTCATCATCCCCTCAGTAATACTGTCTGAAGGCTACATGTCATCATCCCCTCAGTAATACTGTCTGAAGGCTACATGTCATCATCCCCTCAGTAATACTGTCTGAAGGCTACATGACATCATCCCCTCAGTAATACTGTCTGAAGGCTACATGTCATCATCCCCTCAGTAATACTGTCTGAAGGCTACATGTCATCATCCCCTCAGTAATACTGTCTGAAGGCTACATGTCATCATCCCCTCAGTAATACTGTCTGAAGGCTACATGACATCATCCCCTCAGTAATACTGTCTGAAGGCTACATGTCATCATCCCCTCAGTAATACTGTCTGAAGGCTACATGTCATCATCCCTCAGTAATACTGTCTGAAGGCTACATGTCATCATCCCTCAGTAATACTGTCTGAAGGCTACATGTCATCATCCCCTCAGTAATACTGTCTGAAGGCTACATGTCATCATCCCCTCAGTAATACTGTCTGAAGGCTACATGTCATCATCCCCTCAGTAATACTGTCTGAAGGCTACATGTCATCATCCCCTCAGTAATACTGTCTGAAGGCTACATGTCATCATCCCTCAGTAATACTGTCTGAAGGCTACATGACATCATCCCCTCAGTAATACTGTCTGAAGGCTACATGCCATCATCCCCTCAGTAATACTGTCTGAAGGCTACATGTCATCATCCCCTCAGTAATACTGTCTGAAGGCTACATGTCATCATCCCCTCAGTAATAATGTCTGAAGCCTACATGTCATCATCCCCTCAGTAATACTGTCTGAAGGCTACATGTCATCATCCCCTCAGTAATACTGTCTGAAGGCTACATGTCATCATCCCCTCAGTAACACTGTCTGAAGGCTACATGACATCATCCCCTCAGTAATACTGTCTGAAGGCTACATGTCATCATCCCCTCAGTAATACTGTCTGAAGGCTACATGACATCATCCCCTCAGTAATACTGTCTGAAGGCTACATGTCATCATCCCCTCAGTAATACTGTTTGAAGGCTACATGTCATCATCCCCTCAGTAATACTGTCTGAAGGCTACATGTCATCATCCCCTCAGTAATACTGTCTGAAGGCTACATGACATCATCCCCTCAGTAATACTGTCTGAAGGCTACATGTCATCATCCCCTCAGTAATACTGTCTGAAGGCTACATGTCATCATCCCCTCAGTAATACTGTCTGAAGGCTACATGTCATCATCCCTCAGTAATACTGTCTGAAGGCTACATGTCATCATCCCCTCAGTAATACTGTCTGAAGGCTACATGACATCATCCCCTCAGTAATACTGTCTGAAGGCTACATGACATCATCCCCTCAGTAATACTGTCTGAAGGCTACATGTCATCATCCCCTCAGTAATACTGTCTGAAGGCTACATGACATCATCCCCTCAGTAATACTGTCTGAAGGCTACATGTCATCATCCCCTCAGTAATACTGTCTGAAGGCTACATGTCATCATCCCCTCAGTAATACTGTCTGAAGGCTACATGACATCATCCCCTCAGTAATACTGTCTGAAGGCTACATGTCATCATCCCCTCAGTAATACTGTCTGAAGGCTACATGTCATCATCCCCTCAGTAATACTGTCTGAAGGCTACATGTCATCATCCCCTGAGTAATACTGTCTGAAGGCTACATGACATCATCCCCTCAGTAATACTGTCTGAAGGCTATATGTCATCATCCCCTCAGTAATACTGTCTGAAGGCTACATGTCATCATCCCCTCAGTAATACTGTCTGAAGGCTACATGACATCATCCCCTCAGTAATACTGTCTGAAGGCTACATGTCATCATCCCCTCAGTAATACTGTCTGAAGGCTACATGACATCATCCTCATGTTTCTACTGTGCAGGTCATCTAGTTGGCTTGGCTCTGGAGGCCATCAAAAATGTGTTAACAGACCCTTGTTAAGAGACCTGCTCTCTGACTGGACTAGAATATACCTGCTGTCTGACTGGACTAGAATATACCTGCTGTCTGACTGGACTAAAATATACCTGCTGTCTGACTGGACTAGAATATACCTGCTGTCTGACTGGACTAGAATATACCTGCTGTCTGACTGGACTAGAATATACCTGCTATCTGACTGGACTAGAATATACCTGCTGTCTGACTGGACTAGAATATACCTGCTGTCTGACTGGACTAGAATATACCTGCTGTCTGACTGGACTAGAATATACCTGCTGTCTGACTGGACTAGGATAGACCTGCTATCTGACTGGACTAGGATATACCTGCTGTCTGACTGGACTAGGATAGACCTGCTGTCTGACTGGACTAGGATAGACCTGCTGTCTGACTGGACTAGGATAGACCTGCTGTCTGACTGGACTAGAATATACCTGCTGTCTGACTGGACTAGGATAGACCTGCTGTCTGACTGGACTAGAATATACCTGCTGTCTGACTGGACTAGAATAGACCTGCTGTCTGACTGGACTAGAATATACCTGCTGTCTGACTGGACTAGAATATACCTGCTGTCTGACTGGACTAGAATAGACCTGCTCTCTGACTGGACTAGAATATACCTGCTGTCTGACTGGACTAGAATATACCTGCTGTCTGACTGGACTAGAATATACCTGCTATCTGACTGGACTAGAATATACCTGCTGTCTGATTGGACTAGAATATACCTGCTATCTGACTGGACTAGAATATACCTGCTATCTGACTGGACTAGAATATACCTGCTGTCTGACTGGACTAGAATATACCTGCTGTCTGACTGGACTAGGATAGACCTGCTATCTGACTGGACTAGAATAGACAGGTCAACTACATCATATCAACGTCTGGCATCACACTCATTCAGGAGCCCTTTATTTCATGTTTGATATTGATATTCACTGATTGATATTACTCGATTGATATTTGTCTTTCCTATTTGATGAATGGATTAGGGGCTTCACTGACAGCTCAATCCCACGGTTAACCTACTGGTTAGAGGCAGCAGGTTATAGTTAGTAGCTGGTTCCTACTAGCTAGCGGGCAGGGGTAAGTTGGCACCAGGGAATGCAAACAATTCCAGTCAATTGAGAAAGTAAACCAAATTCTAATTCCAAATGTTCCTCATTGAAAAGCATTGAAGAGAATTGTAATTTCAGTGTACTTCCTGAATTCAACAGGATTTAAATGGAATTGAACCCAACCCTGGTTGGCACGGGGCAGATTGGCACGGGCAGATTGGCACGGGGAGGGGAAACTCACACTTTGTCGGCGGTAGGGGGTGAATTTAGCCTCCACCTCCTGCCAGCGTGTGTTGAGCTGGAGGAGGCGGGGCTGCACCAGCGAGGTCGCCCCTGCGTCTGACAGCTCTTTGGCCAATCCCTGCACCTCTTTCAGATCCTCACTCTTCTCATCGAACTCTGAGCCAATCTCCTAGTGGACGGGACAAAACCAGCCAGAGTCACACCCAGGGGGAAAACCAGTCTCACACACACACACACACACACACACACACACACACACACACACACACACACACACACACACACACACACACACACACACACACACACACACACACACACACACACACACACACACACACACACACACACACACACACACACACACACACACACACACACCTTGGAGAAAACCCAGTTAGCAGACCAGCCATACATGGGAGAAACCAATCAGCAACCAGACACACAGGGGAGAGATCTCACTCACACACATAAGGAGGACACAAACTCTTCCACACAGGGCAGTGATCATTCAGGATCATTCAGGATCATTCAGGATCATTCAGGATCATTCTCCCCAGAAAGAGGAGAAACAATCTACTCTTTCCAGTTAGATCAGGGAAATGAAGAGAGAGAAGATTCACAATAAGAGGCCCATTTTATTAGATCAGGGAAATGAAGAGAGAGAAGATTCACAATAAAAGTCTGTCTGGCTTCTTCTGGTATAGACTTCAATAAATGTGGAAAACCCCTCCCTTAGAGGGCAGGGCAGAAAACCCCTCCCTTAGAGGGCAGGGCAGAAAACCCCTCCCTTAGAGGGCAGGGCAGAACCCCTCCCTTAGAGGGCAGGGCAGAACCCCTCCCTTAGAGGGCAGGGCAGAAAACCCCTCCCTTAGAGGGCAGGGCAGAACCCCTCCCTTAGAGGGCAGGGCAGAACCCCTCCCTTAGAGGGCAGGGCAGAAAAGAAGCGGTGAAATGAGCGGACAGGCAGAAAGACAGACTGGAAGACAGAGAGACAGAAAGACAGACTGGAAGACAGAGAGACAGACAGGAAGACAAAGAGACAGACAGACAGACATTGGAAGACAGAGAGACAGAAAGACAGACTGGAAGACAGACAGACAGACTGGAAGACAAAGAGACAGACAGACAGACATTGGAAGACAGAGAGACAGAAAGACAGACTGGAAGACAGACAGACAGATATCTAGTGCTGGTAGTTTCAGGTACAGGTGAGAATGACAGGTGACTCTCAAGAGGAGTTCAGTTTAGCGGAATGTCATTTTGATCACCTGAAACAAAGACACACACACACACACTGTCAGATTACACTCAGAGAAATACATATTTAAAAAGAGAGGAGAAGGGAGACAGAAAGAGAGGAGAAGGGAGACAGAACGAGAGAAGGGAGAAAGAAACAGAGGAGAAGAGAAGAGAGACAGAAAGGGAGGAGAAGAGAAGAGAGACAGAAAGGGAGGAGAAGAGAGAGAAAGAGAGGAGACGGGAGACAGAAAGAGAGAAGAGAGACAGAACGAGAGAGAGAAGAGAGCGAGACAGAAAGAGAGGAGAAGAGAGAGACAGAAAGAGAGGAGAAGAGAGAGACAGAAAGAGAGAAGAGAGACAGAAAGGAGAGAGAAGAGAGAGACAGAAAGAGAGGAGAAGAGAGAGACAGAAAGAGAGAAGAGAGACAGAAAGAGAGAGAGAAGAGAGAGACAGAAAGAGAGAAGAGAGCGAGACAGAAAGAGAGGAGAAGGGAGAGACAGACAGTTAGATCAGAGTGAGATATAAAGGGAGAGACAGATATAGAGACAGGAAGAGACAGGAAGAGACAGGGTTTCACCTTAACCCTCTGTTCCTGTGCTGGATCAGGTAGTTCAGCCACGCTCCTCTCAATGTCGTCCAGCCACTGGAGAAGGTCATCAGTCTTCCTACGGTACTGGTACCACTGGGGGGCTATCGCCAGGGCCTTCCTCCTCCTCACACCACGCAGGTCCTACACACACACACACACCACCAGGTGAACTAATGATAGAATGGTACAAAATGATATTTTTCTCAATGTTGTCATTATTCCAAGACTGTATACTGCACCATGACAGTGTTGTATTTAGTGTTGAGCTGATTGTGTTTGATTCTGATCTGTTCTTTCTTGTCCAGGTCTGGAACTCTCCTCTGTAGCTTCTGTCCTTTCAGCAGCAGCTCCTTCACTGCCCCCTCCTCACAGTTCTACAACAGAGACAAGACCCAGAGAGATCAGGGGGAGAGAGAGATGGGGGGAGGGATCAGGGGGAGAGAGAGATGGGGGGAGGGAGATCAGGGGGAGAGAGAGATGGGGGGAGAGAGAAAGGGGGAAGAGAGAAGAAACAGAGAGAGAGAGATGGGGAGAGAGATCAGGGGGAGAAAGAGAGAGGGAGAGAGAGATGGGGGAGAGAGAAGGGGGGAGAGAGAAGAAACAGAGAGAGAGAGATGGGGAGAGAAGGGGGAGAGAGAGAGATGGGGAGAGAGAGAGGGGAAGAGAATGTGTGTGAGAGAGTGTGTGAGAGAGAAAGAGAGAGAGAGAGAGATGGGGAGAGAGAGAGTGTGTGTGAGAGAGAGAGATGGGGAGAGAGAGAGATGGGGAGAGAGAGAGTGTGTGTGTGAGAGAGAGAGATGGGGAGAGGAGAGAGATGGGGGAGAGAGAGAGATGGGGAGAGAGAGAGTGTGTGGGAGAGAGATGGGGAGAGCGAGAGATGGTGGAGAGAGAGTGAGATGGGGGAGAGAGAGGGTGAGAGAGAGAAAGAGAGATGGGGAGAGAGAGATAGAGGAGGGGAGAGAGAGAGAAAGAGCGAAAGAGAGAGAGAGAGAGAGAGGAGAAGAGAAAGAGAGATATGTAGATGTTACTTAGAACAGAATAGAACAGAATAGAACAGAACAGAATAGAACAGAATAGAATATAACAGAATAGAATAGAACAGAATAGAACAGAATAGAACAGAATATAACAGAATAGAATAGAATAGAATAGAACAGAATAGAACAGAATAGAACAGAATAGAATAGAATAGAACAGAATAGAACAGAATAGAACAGAATATAACAGAATAGAATAGAACAGAATAGAACAGAATAGAACAGAATAGAATAGAATAGAATAGAATAGAACAGAATAGAACAGAATAGAACAGAATATAACAGAATAGAATAGAATAGAACAGAATAGAACAGAATAGAACAGAATAGAACAGAATAGAATAGAATAGAATAGAACAGAATAGAACAGAATATAACAGAATAGAATAGAACAGAATAGAACAGAATATAACAGAATAGAATAGAACAGAATAGAATAGAACAGAATAGAATAGAACAGAATAGAATAGAACAGAATAGAAGCGTGTGTGTTACCCCATCCTGTCCTGTGAAATCTTCCTCCTTGAGGTTCTCTCCCTGTTTCTCTTCTTCCTCCAGCAGGTCCAGCCAGATCTTAGCTTCACTATGGAACTG
>NW_021823073.1:1765206-1782706 GCF_901001165.1 Salmo trutta | reverse complement strand
GTTGATGGACTGATGGAAATAGAAGCCTGTAAATTCACCAGACAATCAGCCGTTTGTTTACTGACAGCGATCGTGTTGCAAGGCAACCAACCAGGCCATCTAGGAAAACAGGCTGCGTCCCAAATGACAACCTATTCCCTTAACATGGGGACCCTGGTCTAAAGTACTTCACTATATAGGGAACAGAGCCCTATGGTCCTGGTCTAAAGTCGTGCACTATATAGGGAACAGAGCCCTATGGTCCTGGTCTAAAGTAGTGCACTATATAGAGAACAGAGCCTATGGTCCTGGTCTAAAGTAGTGCACTATATAGAGAACAGAGCCCTATGGTCCTGGTCTAAAGTAGTGCACTATATAGAGAACAGAGCCTATTGTCCTGGTCTAAAGTAGTGCACTATATAGGGACTAGGGTGTAATTTGGGAAGAAAGGCCTCAGCAGCAGCAGAGAGAGAATAGATTCAGAGCAGGTGTCCTCTGCCAGCCCTCTGACCTCCTTCCCCACGGAGATAACCCTTGTCATTACACCACTTACACACCACTTACACACCACCTACACACCACCTACACACCACCTACACACCACTTACACACCCCTTACACACCACCTACACACCACCTACACACCACTTACACACCACCTACACACCACCTACACACCACTTACACACCACTTACACACCCCTTACACACCACCTACACACCACCTACACACCACTTACACACACCTACACACCACCTACACACCACCTACACACCACTTACACACCACTTACACACCACTTACACACCTACACACCACCTACACACCACTTACACACCACTTACACACCACCTACACACCACCTACACACCACTTACACACCACTTACACACCACCTACACACCACTTACACACCACTTACACACCACTTACACACCACCTACACACCACCTACACACCACTTACACACCACTTACACACCACTTACACACCACCTACACACCACCTACACACCACCTTACTGGAGCTGGGAGATGACACAACACAGGTGGAAATCCCTATGTATCTTGTGGTTTGTGTGTTTGTGCTTGGCCTCCTACCTTGGCCCAGTCCAGCTCAGCCTCTAGATCACTGGGCATCCCCTCCACAGCAGACCTCCTAGTCAGCTCAGCGTCCGTAGCAGCTAGCCACTCTGTCAGGCTGTTTAACTCCTTACGCAGTTTCCTGGACAACTTCAGACTCTTCTCTAGTTCCTGTTTTCCCTCCGTCACCTGACAGACACAAACACACCTTCCACCTGTCATTCACTTCTAATTTAATCAACTTCATCTAATCAATCACTCTGAATTCAATTCAATTCTTTTACATTCAAATAAACTTGATTTATTCCCCGACTTAAAAAAGGCCCACCCCAAACAAAAACTAAAAATCACACCATACTCCATCTCCCAGAATCCTTTGTGGCCAGGTAAACCAATCAGTGGCACTGTATGAGAGGCAGTGGATTTAGGTTGAGGCGTGCTATTGGCTGATGCCACTGACCTGCGCGCCCAGTTGATTATAGAGCAGCTTGAGGGCAGTGAGTCTGTCGTCCAGCTCTTTAGGCTTCTCGGTCTGCTGTCTCTGAACGATCTGTCTTCCTGTCTTTATCACTGTCTCTACCTCCAACTTCACCTCACTCAAACCTTTATACAACTTCTGTATCGGAGGGAAGGAGAGGGGGAGGAGAGGGAGGAGGGATGGGAGGAAGGAGAGAGAGGGAAGGAGGAGAGAGAGAGAGAGAGGGAAGGAGGAGAGAGAGAGAGGGAAGGAGAAAGAGAGAGGGGGGAAGGAGAAGAGAGAGAGAGAGAGAGAGAGAGAGAGAGGGGGGGGGGGAAGGAGGAGAGAGAGAGATGCACACTGCTAATAACACAATATTAAATCAGTCATGCCCAGTTCTTGATCAATAAAGGAGACTCCGCTGTAAAGAAACAACTCATTTGAAAACAACATGATTTCAACTGTAATGAAATGTTTGGGGACCGTTGAAGAACCCTTTTGGAACCCTTTTTTCTAAGAGTGTATTATCCCAAAAACAATCTGTGAGGCTAGAAATCTGAAATGAGCCTGGCCCTAGCAGGACTAGCAGGAACTAGCAGGACTACCAGGAACCAGCAGGAACTACCAGGAACCAGCAGGAACTAGCAGGACTAGCAGGAACTAGCAGGACTACCAGGAACTAGCAGGAACCAGCAGGAACTACCAGGAACCAGCAGGACTACCAGGAACTAGCAGGAACTAGCAGGTCTACCAGGAACCAGCAGGAACTAGCAGGACTACCAGGAACCAGCAGGAACTAGCAGGACTAGCAGGAACTAGCAGGACTACCAGGAACCAGCAGGAACGAGCAGGAACTAGCAGGACTACCAGGAACCAGCAGGAACTAGCAGGAACTAGCAGGAACCAGCAGGAACTAGCAGGAACTACCAGGAACTACCAGGAACTAGCAGGTGACATCACTACTCGGCAGGTGACATCACTACTCGGCAGGTGACATCACTACTCGGCAGGTGACATCACTACTCGGCAGGTGACATCATTACTCAGCAGGTGACATCACTACTCGGCAGGTGACATCACTACTCAGCAGGTGACATCATTACTCGGCAGATGACATCACTATTCAGCAGGTGACATCACTACTCAGCAGGTCACATCACTACTCAGCAGGTGACATCATTACTCGGCAGATGACATCACTATTCAGCAGGTGACATCACTACTCGGCAGGTGACATCATTACTCGTCAGGTGACATCACTACTCGGCAGGTGACATCACTACTCGGCAGGTGACATCACTACTCGGCAGGTGACATCATTACTCAGCAGGTGACATCACTACTCGGCAGGTGACATCACTACTCAGCAGGTGACATCATTACTCGGCAGATGACATCACTATTCAGCAGGTGACATCACTACTCAGCAGGTCACATCACTACTCAGCAGGTGACATCATTACTCGGCAGATGACATCACTATTCAGCAGGTGACATCACTACTCAGCAGGTGACATCATTACTCGGCAGGTGACATCACTACTCAGCAGGTGAAATCACTACTTGGCAGGTGTTTTTCCCTGCAGTGTGTGATTGATTACTGATTGATTACCCACCATGCATTGTTCCAACTGTGACTGCACCACGTCCTGTTCCACGCTGCGTATGTCCAACACCCCCAGCTGTGCCTTCACATCCCAGAGAACCCTCTCACACTCTGAGAGGCGCTGGTCGAAGTTCGCAGGTTTCTGGAAGAGCCTGAACTTCACACACACCTCCTGGAGTTTCTTCTACAGGGGCAGAAGAAAGATTATATATATATACATATATATATATATATATATATATATAGAGAGAGAGAGATAGAGAGAGAGCGAGAGATAGAGAGAGAGAGAGAGAGACACTGTGTGTGTGTGTGTGTGTGTGTGTGTGTGTGTGACCTGTATCAGGTGGATCTGGGCTGCTACTCTCTCTGTATTCTTCTTCTTCATGTCTTCCAGAGTCGCCTCGTGACCATTCAGCTCTGTCTGGATCTTCTGTTTCAAACAAAACACAGCCAATCAGAACCCACACACTCATTCCCATGCACCTCCATCCCTCTACCACATGGGGGAGGACAGCCTCAAGGTTTGAGGAGAATTAAAGAGAGAAAATAACACAGAGAATCTCCACCAGTCTCATCTATTCTCTACTCTGTCCCTGTGTTCTGTTCTGTCCCCGTGTCCTGCTCTGTCCCCTGTGTTCTGCTCTATCCCTGTGTTCTGTGTTCTGCCCTGTCCCTGTGTTCTGCTCTGTCCCCTGTGTTCTGCTCTATCCCTGTGTTCTGTGTTCTGCTCTGTCCCCTGTGTTCTGCTCTATCCCTGTGTTCTGTTCTGTCCCCCGTGTCCTGCTCTGTCCCCTGTGTTCTACTCTGTCCCCCGTGTCCTGCTCTGTCCCCTGTGTTCTGTTCTGTCCCCCGTGTCCTGCTCTGTCCCCTGTGTTCTACTCTGTCCCCCGTGTCCTGCTCTGTCCCCAGTGTTCTGTTCTATCCCCTGTGTTCTGTTCTGTCCCCTGTGTTCTGTTCGGTCCCCTGTGTTCTGTTCTGTCCCGTGTTCTACTCTTTCCCCTGTATTCTGCCCTGTCCCTGTGTTCTGTTCTGTCCCTGTGTTCTACTCTGTCCCCTGTGTTCTGCTCTGTCCCTGTCCCTGTTCTGTCCACTGTGTTCTGCTCTGTCCCTGTGTTCTGCTCTGTCCCTGTGTTCTGTTCTGTCCCCTGTGTTCTGCTCTGTCCCCCGTGTCCTGCTCTGTCCCCCGTGTTATGTGTTCTGTTCTGTCCCCTGTGTTCTACTGTGTTCTGTTCTGTCCCCCGTCTTCTACTCTGTCCCATGTGTTCTGCTCTGTCCCCTGTGTTCTGTTCTGTCCCCTGTGTTCTGTTCTGTCCCCTGTGTTCTGTTCTGTCCCCCGTGTTCTGTTCTGTCCCCTGTGTTCTGCTCTATCCCTGTGTTCTGTTCTGTCACCTGTGTTCTGCCCTGTCCCTGTGTTCTGTTCTGTCCCCTGTGTTCTACTCTGTCCCTGTGTTCTACTCTGTCCTAGTGTTCTACTCTGTCCCTGTGTTCTGTTCTGTCCCTGTGTTCTGTTCTGTCCCTGTGTTCTACTCTGTCCCCTGTGTTCTGCTCTGTCCCCTGTGTTCTGCTCTGTCCCCTGTGTTCTGCTCTGTCCTCTGTGTTCTGCTCAGTCCTCTGTGTTCTGCTCTGTCCCCCGTGTTCTGTTCTGTCCCCCGTGTTCTGTTCTGTCCCCCGTGTTCTGCTCTGTCCCCTGTGTTCCGCTCTGTCCCCTGTGTTCTGCTCTGTCCCTGTGTTCTGTTTTGTCCCCCGTGTTCTACTCCGTCCCCCGTGTTCTGCTCTGTCCCCCGTGTTCTGCTCTGTCCCCCGTGTTCTGCTCTATCCCCTGTGTTCTGCTCTGTCCCCTGTGTTCTGTTCTGTCCCCTGTGTTCTGCTCTTCCTGTTTGGAGGTTCAGCTCTCTGGCATGTTTCTGTTTGAAGGTTCAGCTCTCTGGCATGTTTCTGTTTGGAGGTTCAGCTCTCTGGCATGTTTCTGTTTGGAGGTTCAGCTCTCTGGCATGTTTCTGTTTGGGTTCAGTTCTCTGGCATGTTTCTGTTTGGGTTCAGCGCTCTGGCATGTTTCTGTTTGGAGGTTCAGCTCTCTGGCATGTTTCTGTTTGGGTTCAGCTCTCTGGCATGTTTCTGTTTGGAGGTTCAACTCTCTGGCATGTTTCTGTTTGGAGGTTCAGCTCTCTGGCATGTTTCTGTTTGGAGGTTCAGCTCTCTGGCATGTTTCTGTTTGGGTTCAGCTCTCTGGCATGTTTCTGTTTGGGTTCAGCTCTCTGGCATGTTTCTGTTTGGGTTCAGTTATCTGGCATGTTTCTGTTTGGGTTCAGCTCTCTGGCATGTTTCTGTTTGGAGGTTCAGCTCTCTGGCATGTTTCTGTTTGGGTTCAGCTCTCTGGCATGTTTCTGTTTGGAGGTTAAACTCTCTGGCATGTTTCTGTTTGGAGATTCAGCTCTCTGGCATGTTTCTGTTTGGAGGTTCAGCTCTCTGGCATGTTTCTGTTTGGAGGTTCAGCTCTCTGGCATGTTTCTGTTTGGGTTCAGCTCTCTGGCATGTTTCTGTTTGGAGGTTCAGCTCTCTGGCATGTTTCTGTTTGGAGGTTCAGCTCTCTGGCATGTTTCTGTTTGGGTTCAGCTCTCTGGCATGTTTCTGTTTGGGTTCAGCTCTCTGGCATGTTTCTGTTTGGGTTCAGCTCTCTGGCATGTTTCTGTTTGGGTTCAGCTCTCTGGCATGTTTCTGTTTGGGTTCAGCTCTCTGGCATGTTTTTGTTTGGGTTCAGCTCTCTGGCATATTTCTGTTTGGGTTCAGCTCTCTGGCATGTTTCTGTTTGGAGGTTCAGCTCTCTGGCATGTTTCTGTTTGGGTTCAGCTCTCTGGCATGTTTCTGTTTGGAGGTTCAGCTCTCTGGCATGTTTCTGTTTGGAGGTTCAGCTCTCTGGCATGTTTCTGTTTGGAGGTTCAGCTCTCTGGCATGTTTCTGTTTTGGTTCAGCTCTCTGGCATGTTCCTGTTTAGAGGAATTCAAGGTGTTACAATCAACTACCATTGAAATCCCATAATTTTTATCTCTCAACTCTAGAGTTTGTGTCTGCGTGTGTGTGTGTGTGTGTGTGTGTGTGTATGTGTGTGTGTGTAGTTAATCTCACTCGCTCTGTGTTACTGGACTCTGTGTTACTGGGTTCTGTGTTACTGGGTTCTGTGTTACTGGGCTCTGTGTTACTGGGCTCTGTGTCACTGGGTTCTGTGTTACTGGGCTCTGTGTTACTGGGCTCTGTGTTACTGGACTCTGTGTCACTGGGTTCTGTGTTCCTGGGCTCTGTGTTACTGGGCTCTGTGTTATTGGCTTGGCTCTGTGTTACTGGGCTCTGCTCCCCATGTTCAATTCAGGAGTGGGACGGGGAGTGTGTGTGTGTGTGTATGTGTGTGTGTGTGTGTGTGTGTGTGTGTGTGCTTGCGGGTGGATGGATGGGTGAGAACACGCATATGTGTGTGTGTGTGGTGTGTGTGTGTAGGTGTGTGTGTGTGTGTGTGTGTGTGTGTGTGTGTGTGTGTGTGTGTGTGTGTGTGTGTGTGTGTGTGTGGTGAAGGGATAAAAGGACCCTGGGGGCGCTGTAGAAACATCTCCACAGTCTGAATTAGGCTTGGAGCTGGCCAGTGAACCGGGTTCACTAAAGGAGATCATTCAGGACAGAGACAGTAGCTAGATGACTAAACACAACGGCTGGAGGGAGAATGTCCATGGAGATACTAATAGTTCTACTGGCACACACACACACACACACACACACACACACACACACACACACACACACACACACACACACACACACACACACACACACACACACCACTCCAACACACACACACATACACCACCACTCCAACACACACACACACCACTCCAACACACACACACACACACACACACACACACACACACACACACACACACACACAGACACACAGACACACACACACACCACTCCAACACACACACACACATACACACACCACTCCAACACACACACACACCACTCCAACACACACACACACACACACACACACACACACACACACACACACCACTCCAACACACACACACATACACACACCCCTCCAACACACACACACACACCACTCCAACACACACACACACACACACACATACACACACACCACTCCAACACACACACACACCACTCCAACACACACACACACCACTCCAACACACACACACACACACCACTCCAACACACACACACACACCACTCCACACACACACACACACTCCAACACACACACACACCACTCCAACACACACACACACCACTCCAACACACACACACACCACTCCAACACACACACACCACTCCAACACACATACACACACACACACACCACTCCAACACACACACACACCACTCAACACACACACCACTCCAACACACACACACACACACACACACACACACACACACCACTCCAACACACACACACACCACTCCAACACACACACCACTCCAACACACACACACACACACACACACACACACACACACACACACACACAACTCCAACACACAAACACCACTCCAACACACACACACACACACACACACACACACCACTCCAACACACACACACACACCACTCCAACACACACACACACACCACTCCAACACACACACACACACACACATCTCCAACACACACAGACACCCCTCCACACACACACCCCTCTCCACAAACACCCTCCCAATCCCCCCTAACCTGTGCCTCCTGTGGTATCTGTGCTGCGTCGATGTGGTCAGCGATGTAGGCAGACAGGTGGCGGTCGGTGGCGTCCAGAGAGTCATTGATGAGACGCAGCGTCTTGTCATTCTCCTGGGCCCACTGCACACTCCTCTCCAGCTGCTGTTGCTGCCGAACCGCCTGAGAAACGCACACAGAGACACACAGAGACACACAGAGACACAAGTGAAAGCTAAATTTAAGAGCAAAACAGGCAAACACACGCGCACACACACACACACACACACACCACACACACACACACACACACACACACACACACACACACACACACACACACACACACACACACACATACCTTCTTGAAGGATGGACTCATCAAACCAGGTCTGAAGGAGATGTAAACACACTTATTGTTCTAACGTTGTTCCTCTCCTCGGTAGGGTTTAACTAACGGAAACCTTTCACTGCTTGTGCTTCACAATGACGATGTAATCATTATCCCTCCCTCTCTCTCTCTCTGTGTGAGTCTCTCTAATCCCAGGGGCTAACAGTCTATGTATAGTCCTACTGATCCACACTAAACTACTACCTACCACCACTAATAAACTACTACCTACCACCACTAATAAACTACTACCTACCACCACTAATAAACTACTACCTACCACCACTAATAAACTACTACCTACCACCACTAATAAACTACTATCTACCCCCACTAATAAACGACTACCTACCACCACTAATAAACTACTACCTACCACCACTAATAAACCACTATCTACCACCACTAATAAACTACTACTTACCACCACTAATAAACTACTACCTACCACCACTAATAAACTACTACCTACCACCACTAATAAACTACTATCTACCACCACTAATAAACTACTACCTACCACCACTAATAAACTACTACCTGCCACCACTAATAAACTACTACCTACCACCACTAATAAACTACTACCTGCCACCACTAATAAACTACTACCTACCACCACTAATAAACTACTACCTACCACCACTAATAAACTACTACCTACCACCACTAATAAACTACTACCTACCACCACTAATAAACCACTACCTGCCACCACTAATAAACCACTACCTACCACCACTAATAAACTACTATCTACCACCACTAATAAACTACTACTAATAAACCACTATCTACCACCACTAATAAACTACTACTAATAAACCACTATCTACCACCACTAATAAACTACTATCTACCACCACTAATAAACGACTACCTACCACCACTAATAAACGACTACCTACCACCACTAATAAACTACTACCTACCACCACTAATAAACTACTACCTACCACCACTAATAACCACTATCTACCACCACTAATAAACTACTACTTACCACCACTAATAAACTACTACCTACCACCACTAATAACTACTATCTACCACCACTAAACTACTACTAATAAACGACTACCTACCACCACTAATAAACTACTACCTACCACCACTAATAAACTACTACCTACCACCACTAATAAACTACTACCTACCACCACTAATAAACTACTACCTGCCACCACTAATAAACTACTACCTACCACCACTAATAAACTACTACCTACCACCACTAATAAACTACTACCTACCACCACTAATAAACTACTACCTACCACCACTAATAAACTACTACCTACCACCACTAATAAACTACTACCTACCACCACTAATAAACTACTACCTACCACCACTAATAAACTACTACCTACCACCACTAATAAACTACTACCTACCACCACTAATAAACTACTATCTACCACCACTAATAAACTACTACTAATAAACGACTACCTACCACCACTAATAAACTACTACCTACCACCACTAATAAACTACTACCTACCACCACTAATAAACTACTACCTACCACCACTAATAAACTACTATCTACCACCACTAATAACTACTACCTACCACCACTAATAAACTACTACCTACCACCACTACTAAACTACTACCTACCACCACTAATAAACTACTACCTACCACCACTAATAAACTACTACCTACCACCACTAATAAACTACTACCTACCACCACTAATAAACTACTACTACCCACTATACTACTATCTACCACCACTAATAAACTACTACCTACCACCACTAATAAACTACTATCTGCCACCACTAATAAACTACTATCTACCACCACTAATAAACGACTACCTACCACCACTAATAAACGACTACCTACCACCACTAATAAACTACTACCTACCACCACTAATAAACTACTACTAATAAACGACTACCTACCACCACTAATAAACTACTACCTACCACCACTAATAAACTACTACCTGCCACCACTAATAAACTACTACCTACCACCACTAATAAACTACTACCTACCACCACTAATAAACTACTACCTACCACCACTAATAAACTACTATCTACCACCACTAATAAACTACTACCTACCACCACTAATAAACTACTACCTACCACCACTAATAAACTACTACCTGCCACCACTAATAAACTACTACCTGCCACCACTAATAAACTACTATCTACCACCACTAATAAACTACTACCTACCACCACTAATAAACTACTATCTACCACCACTAATAAACTACTACTAATAAACCACTATCTCCCACCACTAATAAACTACTACCTGCCACCACTAATAAACTACTACCTACCACCACTAATAAACTACTACCTACCACCACTAATAAACTACTACCTACCACCACTAATAAACTACTACCTACCACCACTAATAAACTACTATCTACCACCACTAATAAACTACTACCTACCACCACTAATAAACTACTTCCTACCACCACTAATAAACTACTACCTGCCACCACTAATAAACTACCACTACCTCTTCTCCTTTGTAGATCACAAATATACAGGAAGAGGATTCTCCTTTATAGATCACAACTATACAGGAAGAGGATTCTCTGAACTTCATGACCCCAGTAAACGTCAGTCTACACAGACAGACTAACAGACACTGATACTGACACACTGATACTGACACAATGGAGAAAGGCTTAAGAGCTATGCATTAATCAGTTCTTTCATAGAGGATCACATGACTGCAGAATGAATACAGGGATTGTCATAGCCTTATTGTGAGAGAGCTCTTTACAGATGTAGGATCTTCATTTGAGCCAGTTTGCTACAGCAGGAAAATAATCCTGCAGCAACAGGAAATGTGAATTATTATGTGGATAATAATTAACGGACATTTTTTTGTAGGTGTTAACCTGTCTGGGCTAGGGGGCAGTATTTTCACAGCCAGATGAAAAACGTACCCAATTTAAACAGGTTACTACTCTGGCCCAGAAACTAGAATATGCATATTATTAGTAGATTTGGATAGAAAACACTTTGAAGTTTCTAAAACTGTTTGAATGGTGTCTGTGAGTATAACAGAACTTATATGGCAGGCAAAAACGTGAGAAAAAGTCAACTAGGAAGTGGAGGATCTGAGAATTGTAGTTCTTCTTTCTAGTCCCTTTCGAAACTACAGTATCCGTGGGGTTACATTGCACTTCCTAAGGCTTCCATTGGCTGTCAAAAGCCTTCAGAAAGTGGTTTGAGCATTCTCCTGTCACTGGGCAGATAATAGGAGCTCAGTTCCTGAGTGGACTACCTGGCAACAAAGGGATTGGATATGCGCATTCACGCGAGTTCTCCTTGAATGAATACTCTATTGTCCAGTTTGAATATTAGCGCAATTTTACGTTAAAAATACCATAAAGATTGATTTTTAAATAGCGTTTGGCATGCTTCTAAGTACGGTAATGGAACATTTTGACTTTTCGTCTCTGGCACCGCGCTCGCGCATTATGCCTTTGGATAGTGCTCTGAACGCACAAACAAAACGGAGGTATTTGGACATAAATATGGAGTATTTAGAACAAAAAAAATTATTGTGGAAGTAGCAGTCTTGGGAGTGCATTCTGACGAAGATCAGCAAGGGTAAGAGAATATTTCTAATACTAATTCTGAGTTTAGGTTGCCCCGAACTTGGCGGGTGTCTGTATAGCTTTCTGTGATGGCGAGCTATGTACTCAGAATATTGAAAAATGTGCTTTCTCCGTAAATCTATTTTAAAAGCTGACACAGCGGTTGCATCCAGGAGTAGTCTATCTATAATTCTTGAAATAATTGTTATATATTTTGTCAACGTTTATGATGAGTATTTTTGTAAATTGATGTGCACATTCACCGGCCGTTTTGGTGGGAATTGTCACGTCCTGGCCAGTATAAGGGTTAATTAGTATTGTAGTTTGGTCAGGATGTGACAGAGGGTATTTGTTTTATGTGGTTCAGGGTGGTGTGTTTGGTTAAAGGGTGTTTGATTTAGTATTTCCGGGGTTTTGGTTTATAGTCTATGTTTATGTATTTCTATGTCTAGTCTGGTGAGTGTGTTTCTATGTTGCTTTGATTGAGAGTCCCATATATTAGGGTGTGTTTGTGGTTGTTATTTGTGGGTGATTGTTCTGTGTTGAGCCTATGCTTTGCAGACTGTCAGTTTATCGTTCGTTTTCTTGTTTGTTGTTTTTTGTATTCGTGTTGATTTAATTAAATGTTCAAGATGAACTATATCGACTCTGCTGCGTATTGGTCATCCTTTTCCGACGACGATTTCGTTATATCGTCAGAAGACGAAGATACATGTGACAGGAATACATTTTCTGAACATCATGCGCCAATGTAAAATGCTGTTTTTAGATATAAATATGAACTTCATCGAACAAAACATACATGTATTGTGTAACATAATGTCCCAGGAGTGTCATCTGATGAAGATCGTCAAAGGTTAGTGCTTCATTTAGCTGTGTTTTGGGTTTTATTGACACATGTCCTTGCTTGGAAAATGGCTGTGTGATTATTTTTGTCTATGTACTCTCCTAACATAATCTAATGTTTTGCTTTCGCTGTAAAGCCTTTTTGAAATTGGACAATGTGGTTACATCAAGGAGAAGTGTATCTTTAAAATGGTGTAAAATAGTTGTATGTTTGAGAAAGTTGAATTATGACATTTTGTTGTTTTTGAATTTGCCGCCCAGATATTTCACTGGCTGTGTCCCGCAGGTGGGACGCTAGCGTTCCACGTAGCCCATAGAAGTTAATACCCTTTTTGTTAGGGAAAATCAAGTCTGACATTTTAGAGTGGAAATTACACACTTCAGAAGCGTTTTTAACCTTGAATACACTACACGCTTGCATTTTCTACTGTGCAGGAAAATTCTCAGTAACAAAAGAGTGATCGAATTAAGATCCTACATCTGTATGTATTTATGTTTAACACAGAGAAGACCTCACCCTCTGCATGAGTTCATCCCAGCGTGTGTTGAAGGCCTCAGCCTCTCTGTATGTGTTTATGTTTAACACAGAGAAGACCTCACCCTCTGCATGAGTTCATCCCAGCGTGTGTTGAAGGCCTCAGCCTCTCTGTATGTGTTTATGTTTAACACAGAGAAGACCTCACCCTCTGCATGAGTTCATCCCAGCGTGTGTTGAAGGCCTCTAGTTTGTGCTGGATCAGCTGATCCAGGACTCCTCCGTCCATCAGGGTCTGAGACAGCTCTCTGATCTGGTTCCTCCCATCTTCAGGGTGACGCAGCAATGTGTCCAGGGCCTGGACACACACACACACACACACACACACACACACACACACACAACACACACACACACACACACACACACACACACACACACACACACACACACACACACACACACACACACACACCCTTTAGTTTAGGCCAATCAGTGTCCAGTATATTCACCCTCCCTCTGTCTGGGCCGTACCTGGTATCACTAATACAGAGATAGATATGACTGACTCTGGGCCGTACCTGGTTTCACTAATACAGAGAAAGATATGACTGACTCTGGGCCGTACCTGGTATAACTAATACAGAGATAGATATGGCTGACTCTGGGCCGTACCTGGTATCACTAATACAGAGATAGATATGACTGACTCTGGGCCGTACCTGGTATCACTAATACAGAGATAGGTATGACTGACTCTGGGCCGTACCTGGTATCACTAATACAGAGATAGGTATGACTGACTATGGGCCGTACCTGGTATCACTAATACAGAGATAGATATGACTGACTCTGGGCCGTACCTGGTATAACTAATACAGAGATAGATATGACTACCTCAGGACAAATCTTAGGGAAAACAGTTTCTCTCTTTTGGGTTTTGACATGAACCATGACCAGAGGCTGTAGCTGCTGCCATTATTGGTCAATAGCTGCAGTCTGAAGGCTGATGAATGGAGCCCCCCAGGAAAGATATAGCGACAGAGAGAGTGTGGTGAACCCCTAGGAGAGGGTCTGTCAGTGGTGAAAGGTCAAAGATGAAAGGTTAGAGGTGGCTCACATCAAGGGCCTCAGAGAGCTCCTCTGCTCCCCCCTGGATGCTGTCTGTCTCGTCTAGCTTCTGCTCCAGCTGGTCCAGCCAGCCGTTCTCCTGCTCCAGGTAGGACAGCAGCTCACACCAACACGCCCACACCTCCTACAGTCCAGGGGAGAGACAGACAGACAGGGTCAAACAGAATGAAAGAAAGAAAGAAAGGAGTGAGTGTGAGAGAGAAATGGTCTGTGTGTGTGATAGAGGGTGAAATGTGTCCAGTGAAAGTAGATGAAAACAGATAAGAGAGAAACAAAGACTCATTGATATTCTGTTAGGTTTCGTCTACAGATTGTACTATGTGTTTGTAATCGTACCAGGAACATTGATTTTGTGAGGTGAGAGCTCCACGAAGGGCAGGATTAGAGAGGTGAGAGGGAGTGAAGTGTGTGTGTGTGTATGTGCGTGTGTGTGTGTGTGTGCCTGCCTGTGCTCATGCCTGCGTGTGTGTGCTGTATCTGTCCGGTATCTGTCCAATATTTGTCCGGTATCTGTCCGGTACTTGTCCAGTATCTGTCCAGTATCTGTCCAGTATCTGTCCAGTATCTGTCCAGTATTTGTCCAGTATCTGTCCAGTATTTGTCCAGTATCTGTCCAGTATTTGTCCAGTATCTGTCCAGTATTTGTCCGGTATTTGTCCAGTATTTGTCCAGTATCTGTCCAGTATTTGTCCAGTATCTGTCCAGTATTTGTCCGGTATTTGTCCAGTATCTGTCCAGTATCTGTCCAGTATCTGTCCAGTATTTGTCCAGTATCTGTCCAGTATTTGTCCAGTATCTGTCCAGTATTTGTCCGGTATCTGTCCAGTATTTGTCCGGTATCTGTCCAGTATCTGTCCAGTATCTATCCAGTATTTGTCCTGTATCTGTCCGGTATTTGTCCGGTATCTGTCCAGTATCTGTCCAGTATCTGTCCAATATCTGTCCAATATCTGTCCGGTATCTGTCCAGTATCTGTCCAGTATCTGTCCGGTATCTGTCCAGTATCTGTCCAGTATCTGTCCAGTATCTGTCCAGTATTTGTCCTGTATCTGTCCAGTATCTGTCCAGTATCTGTCCAGTATTTGTCTAGTATCTATCCGGTACTTGTCCGGTATTTGTCCAGTATCTGTCCAGTATTTGTCCAGTATCTGTCCAGTATTTGTCCGGTAGCTGTCCAGTATCTGTCCAGTATCTGTCCGGTATTTGTCCGGTATCTGTCCGGTATTTGTCCAGTATCTGTCCAGTATCTGTCCAGTATCTGTCCACTATTTGTCCAGTATCTGTCCAGTATTTGTCCAGTATCTGTCCAGTATCTGTCCAGTATCTGTCCAGTATCTGTCCGGTATTTGTCCGGTATCGTACCTCCAGGGTTTTACACTTGCCGTCCAGGCGGCTGCAGAGTCTCTGGTAGTTAGCGGTCAGCACGACCAGCTCTGCCTTGAGGGCATCGTGGGCGGCCGGAGGGGCTTTGGAGATGAAACTGTTCACAGAGTCAGTCAGCAGCTTCACCTTCAGCTCTTTAGAGTGGACCTCCTCTTGACCCTTCTACAGAGAGAACAGAGAGATAGAGAGAGATTAAGAAAGGGGAGGAGGTAGGAGTGAGTGAGAGACAGATAGAGATAAAGAGAGAGAAGGAGAGAGGGGAAGGGAGTGAGAGACAGATAGAGAGAGATAAAGAGAGGGGAGGAGAGAGGGGAGGGAAGAGAGAGTGAGAGACAGACAGAGAGAGATAAAGAGAGGGGAGGAGAGAGGAGAGGGAGGAGGGAGTGAGAGACAGACAGAGAGAGATAAAGAGAGGGGAGGAGAGAGGGGATGGAGGAGGGAGTGAGAGACAGATAGAGACTTTTGTGAGTGTAATGTTTACTGTTAATTTTTTATTGTTTATTTCACATCTGTTTATTATCTATTTCACTTGCTTTGGCATTGTAAACATTTGTTTCCCATGTCAATAAAGCCCTTAAATTGAATTGAATTAAAGAGAGGGGAGGAGAGAGGGAGAAGTGAGACAGAAAATGTGAGGGCACAAGAGGGGAGAGAGGGTAGGAGAGGGGGGAGAGAGAAAACAGAGATAAAAAGATGAAGATGAAGGGATACAAAGAGCGCAGAGAGAGACAGAAAGAGAGATGAAGAGATGGCAGGAGGGAGAGAGAGAGAGAGAGCACAGTGGAGGGAGACAGAAAGAGAGATGAAGAGATGGCAGGAGGGAGAGAGGAGAGAGAGAGCACAGTGGAGGGAGACAGAAAGAGAGATGAAGAGATGGCAGGAGGGAGAGAGAGAGAGAGAGCACAGTGGAGGGAGACAGAAAGAGAGATGAAGAGATGGCAGGAGGGAGAGAGAGAGAGAGAGCACAGTGGAGGGAGACAGAAAGAGAGATGAAGAGATGGCAGGAGGGAGAGAGAGAGAGAGAGCACAGTGGAGGGAGACAGAAAGAGAGATGAAGAGATGGCAGGAGGGAGAGAGAGAGCACAGTGGAGGGAGACAGAAAGAGAGATGAAGAGATGGCAGGAGGGAGAGAGAGAGCACAGTGGAGGGAGACAGAAAGAGAGATGAAGAGATGGCAGGAGGGAGAGAGAGAGCACAGTGGAGGGAGACAGAAAGAGAGATGAAGAGATGGCAGGAGGGAGAGAGAGAGAGAGAGCACAGTGGAGGGAGACAGAAAGAGAGATGAAGAGATGGCAGGAGGGAGAGAGAGAGCACAGTGGAGGGAGACAGAAAGAGAGATGAGAGATGGCAGGAGGGAGAGAGAGAGCTACAGTGGAGGAGACAGAAAGAGAGATGAAGAGAGGCAGGAGGGAGAGAGAGAGAGCACAGTGGAGGGAGACAGAAAGAGAGATGAAAGAGATGGGAGAGGGAGAGAGAGAGAGAGAGCACAGTGGAGGGAGACAGAAAGAGAGATGAAGAGATGGCAGGAGGGAGAGAGAGAGAGCACAGTGGAGGGAGACAGAAAGAGAGATGAAGAGATGGCAGGAGGGAGAGAGAGAGCACAGTGGAGGGAGACAGAAGAGAGATGAAGAGATGGCAGGAGGGGAGAGAGAGAGCACAGTGGAGGGAGACAGAAAGAGATGAAGAGATTGGCAGGAGGGAGAGAGAGAGAGAGGAGCACAGTGGAGGGAGACAGAAAGAGAGATGAAGAGATGGCAGGGAGGGAGAGAGAGAGAGAGCACAGTGGAGGGAGACAGAAAGAGAGATGAAGAGATGGCAG
>NW_021823073.1:1720206-1760206 GCF_901001165.1 Salmo trutta | reverse complement strand
TAGGGCTCATTTACTGGGCTGCATGCCCTAGGGCTCATTTACTGGGCTGTATGCCTTAGGGTTCATTTACTGGGCTGTATGCCCTAGGGCTCATTTACTGGGCTGTATGCCCTAGGGTTCATTTACTGGGCTGTATGCCTTAGGGTTCATTTACTGGGCTGTATGCCTTAGGGTTCATTTACTGGGCTGTATGCCCTAGGGCTCATTTACTGGGCTGTATGCCCTAGGGCTCATTTACTGGGCTGTATGCCCTAGGGTTCATTTACTGGGCTGTATGCCTTAGGGTTCATTTACTGGGCTGTATGCCTTAGGGTTCATTTACTGGGCTGTATGCCTTAGGGTTCATTTACTGGGCTGTATGCCCTAGGGTTCATTTAGTGGGCTGTATGCCCTAGGACTCATTTACTGGGCTGTATGCCCTAGGGTTCATTTACTGGGCTGTATGCACTAGGACTCATTTACTGGGCTGTATGCCCTAGGACTCATTTACTGGGCTGTATGCCCTAGGGCTCATTTACTGGGCTGTATGCCCTAGGGCTCATTTACTGGGCTGTATGCCCTAGGGTTCATTTACTGGGCTGTATGCCCTAGGGCTCATTTACTGAGCTGTATGCCCTAGGACTCATTTACTGAGCTGTATGCCCTAGGACTCATTTACTGGGCTGTATGCCCTAGGACTCATTTACTGGGCTGTATGCCCTGGGGCTCATTTACTGGGCTGTATGCCCTAGGGCTCATTTACTAGGCTGTATGCCCTAGGACTCATTTACTGGGGTGACGTTTAGAGGTCACAATTCCTCTGCTAATAATAGAGAGTTGCCAGGTGAGAGAAGGTGAATGACAGGTTGCCAGGTGAGAGAAGGTGAATGACAGGTTGCCAGGTGAGAGAAGGTGAATGACAGGTTGCCAGGTGAGAGAAGGTGAATGACAGGTTGCCAGGTGAGAGAAGGTGAATGACAGGTTGCCAGGTGAGAGAAGGTGAATGACAGGTTGCCAGGTGAGAGAAGGTGAATGACAGGTTGCCAGGTGAGAGAAGGTGAATGACAGGTTGCCAGGTGAGAGAAGGTGAATGACAGGTTGCCAGGTGAGAGAAGGTGAATGACAGGTTGCCAGGTGTGAGAAGGTGAATGACAGGTTGCCAGGTGAGAGAAGGTGAATGACAGGTTGCCAGGTGAGAGAAGGTGAATGACAGGTTGCCAGGTGAGAGAAGGTGAATGACAGGTTGCCAGGTGTGAGAAGGTGAATGACAGGTTGCCAGGTGAGAGAAAGTGGGAGACAGGCTGCCAAAGAGAAGGTGAAAGAAGGTTGCCAGGTCTTACAGTGCACTGCTCCAGCTGTTTCTGCAGGGCCTCTGAGTCCCCCAGTGCTGGCCACTCCTCATTCAGGAACACGTCAACATCAGCCATCCACTTCCTCAGAGTCTTCACGTCATTCTGAGAGACACAGACAGATAGGTTGACAGACAGCACAGAACTGACAATGTGCTTAGAGTCATTTATAGGCGCACATGCAAACAAAGTTAGAACCATGTCAGTGTCACCCATCCACTTCCTCTGTGTCTTCACATCATGATGCAGACACTGACAGCAAAGTCCACATTGATATTGTCCTCCTTACCGTCATTTACACTGGAACATATGGTACACTCACTCACAGATCTATATCTCTTCATCTCTGTCTCTATCTCTTCATCTCTGTCTCTATCTCTTCATCTCTGTCTCTATCTCTTCATCTCTGTCTCTATCTCTTCATCTCTGTCTCCATCTCTTCATCTCTGTCTCCATCTCTGTCTCTATCTCTTCATCTCTGTCTCTATCTCTGTCTATCTCTATATCTCTGTCTCTATCTCTGTCTCTATCTCTTCATCTCTGTCTCTATCTCTTCATCTCTGTCTCTATCTCTTCATCTCTGTCTCCATCTCTTCATCTCTGTCTCTATCTCTTCATCTCTGTCTCTATCTCTTCATCTCTGTCTCCATCTCTGTCTCTATCTCTTCATCTCTGTCTCTATCTTTTCATCTCTGTCTCCATCACTTCAATGCAATTCAATTCAATTCAATTCAAGGGTTTTATTGGCATGGGAAACATATGTTAACATTGCCAAAGCAAGGGAGGTAGATAATATACAAAACAAAGTTTAATCTCTGTCTCTTCATCTCTGTCTCTTCATCTCTGTCTCTTCATCTCTCTCTTCATCTCTGTCTCTTCATCTCTGTCTCTGTCTCTTCATCTCTGTCTCTTCATCTCTGTCTCTGTCTCTTCATCTCTGTCTCTTCATCTCTGTCTCTTCATCTCTGTCTCTTCATCTCTGTCTCTTCATCTCTGTCTCTTCATCTCTGTCTCTTCATCTCTGTCTCTTCATCTCTGTCTCTGTCTCTTCATCTCTGTCTCTTCATCTATGTCTCTTCATCTCTGTCTCTTCATCTATGTCTCTTCATCTATGTCTCTTCATCTCTGTCTCTTCATCTCTGTCTCTGTCTCTTCATCTCTGTCTCTTCATCTCTGTCTCTTCATCTCTGTTTCTTCATCTCTATCTCTTCATCTCTGTCTCCCTCTCTCCCTCCCTCTCTCCATCCCTCTCTCCTTCTCTCTCTCTAGCTCGCTCTCCCTCTCCCTTGTTCTACTCGCTCTACCTCTATTTCACTCTCTTTCTAGTCTCTCTCGCTCCATCTCTCCCTCTCTCTCGCAGCACCCCCCCACCCCCCTCCAACCCCACGGTACCTGGAACTGCAGTAATTTAGCCATAAGCTCTGTTATCTTGGTGGCTTGTTCCCCCAGCGTTGAGGACAGGCGTCTCCAGCGAGTCATGATGCTGTCCATCTCTGTCCTGTACTTGTGACTGATCTCTGGAGGGGCCTTCTGAAAAACCTGGTCCACTGTAGACGTCAGGTAGTCCACCTCACTCTGGTGCTCTGCAAGCGCAACCTGCATTACCTGTGGGGAAGGACATGGAGATGGTTGTACTCAATACAGGGTGAATCCAAACTTTCACATTTTCACTGGTCTCTTATTGATATCAATGTATGATTAAGAGAAAGTGTTAGTTATGATTTGGCCATATGAGGACTTTTTAGCAGGATAGTTATTTTAATTCCATGGACGCTAGCCACCCAGAGGGGGCACTGATGGGAAGATGCAGATAGGAGTTTTTTGGGGGGAGCACAGAAATAAATCCCCCCGTGGTTATTTATTCATTTTTGGTCGATGGAGGTTAATGCAAACCAGAGGCAGCTGAAGAGTAGCTTTGAGGACTATGTCTGAAGTCCAAATGCACCCCTAGCCCCTCTGCCCTCTGTCTAGGGACAAGGGCCTGGTGACCCCTAGCCCCTCTGCCCTCTCTGTCTAGGGAGAAGGGCCTGGTGACCCCTAGCCCCTCTGCCCTCTCTGTCTAGGGAGAAGGGCCTGGTGACCCCTAGCCCCTCTGCCCTCTCTGTCTAGGGAGAAGGGCCTGGTGACCCCTAGCCCCTCTGCCCTCTCTGTCTAGGGAGAAGGGCCTGGTGACCCCTAGCCCCTCTGCCCTCTCGGTCTAGGGAGAAGGGCCTGGTGACCCCTAGCCCCTCTGCCCTCTCTGTCTAGGGAGAAGGGCCTGGTGACCCCTAGCCCCTCTGCCCTCTCTGTCTAGGGCAGGCCTGGTGACCTCTAGCCCCTCTGCCCTCTCTGTCTAGGGCGGGCCTGGTGACCCCTAGCCCCTCTGCCCTCTCTGTCTAGGGAGAAGTGCCTGGTGACCCCTAGCCCCTCTGCCCTCTCTGTCTAGGGCAGGCCTGGTGACCCCTAGCCCCTCTGCCCTCTCTGTCTAGGGAGAAGGGCCTGGTGACCCCTAGCCCCTCTGCCCTCTCTGTCTAGGGCAGGCCTGGTGACCCCTAGCCCTCTGCCCTCTCTGTCTAGGGAGAAGGGCCTGGTGACCCCTAGCCCCTCGGCCCTCTCTGTCTAGGGAGAAGGGCCTGGTGACCCCTAGCCCCTCTGCCCTCTCTGTCTAGGGCAGGCCTGGTGACCCCTAGCCCCTCTGCCCTCTCTGTCTAGGGAGAAGGGCCCGGTGACCCCTAGCCCCTCTGCCCTCTCTGTCTAGGGAGAAGTGCCTGGTGACCCCTAGCCCCTCTGCCCTCTCTGTCTAGGGTGAAGGGCCTGGTGACCCCTAGCCCCTCTGCCCTCTCGGTCTAGGGCAGGCCTGGTGACCCCTAGCCCCTCTGCCCTCTCTGTCTAGGGTGAAGGGCCTGGTGACCCCTAGCCCCTCTGCCCTCTCTGTCTAGGGAGAAGGGCCTGGTGACCCCTAGCCCCTCTGCCCTCTCTGTCTAGGGAGAAGGGCCTGGTGACCCCTAGCCCCTCTGCCCTCTCTGTCTAGGGTGAAGGGCCTGGTGACCCCTAGCCCCTCTACCCTCTCTGTCTAGGGAGAAGGGCCTGGTGACCCCTAGCCCCTCTGCCCTCTCTGTCTAGGGAGAAGGGCCTGGTGACCCCTAGCCCCTCTGCCCTCTCTGTCTAGGGAGAAGGGCCTGGTGACCCCTAGCCACTCTGCCCTCTCTGTCTAGGGAGAAGGGCCTGGTGACCCCTAGCCCCTCTGCCCTCTCTGTCTAGGGAGAAGGGCCCGGTGACCCCTAGCCCCTCTGCCCTCTCTGTCTAGGGAGAAGTGCCTGGTGACCCCTAGCCCCTCTGCCCTCTCTGTCTAGGGTGAAGGGCCTGGTGACCCCTAGCCCCTCTGCCCTCTCGGTCTAGGGCAGGCCTGGTGACCCCTAGCCCCTCTGCCCTCTCTGTCTAGGGTGAAGGGCCTGGTGACCCCTAGCCCCTCTGCCCTCTCTGTCTAGGGAGAAGGGCCTGGTGACCCCTAGCCCCTCTGCCCTCTCTGTCTAGGGAGAAGGGCCTGGTGACCCCTAGCCCCTCTGCCCTCTCTGTCTAGGGTGAAGGGCCTGGTGACCCCTAGCCCCTCTACCCTCTCTGTCTAGGGAGAAGGGCCTGGTGACCCCTAGCCCCTCTGCCCTCTCTGTCTAGGGAGAAGGGCCTGGTGACCCCTAGCCCCTCTGCCCTCTCTGTCTAGGGAGAAGGGCCTGGTGACCCCTAGCCACTCTGCCCTCTCTGTCTAGGGAGAAGGGCCTGGTGACCCCTAGCCCCTCTGCCCTCTCTGTCTAGGGAAAAGGGCCTATCGGTCAATTGGAGATTTGGGACTTTTTATGAAGGACTTTTTAGAGCACAGAAAGTTCAGTGTTGGCTATCAGGTTAATGGTAGCCAGAGGCTGATGAAGACAGATGATTAATCAAAATATGTACGTTAGAACTGTCTGGGAATCAGCCAAGACAAGTAGGCTAGAAAAGCATGACAACTTGAGAGAGTGGATTTACCCTTTAACAAACAAACACTAGATACCATTATTGTTCATACTATGTGTGGCGGTGTGACGATGTGAAAACAATCAATGCTCAAACAAAACACACAACATTAGTTTGACTGTTTAGCCAATAAGGGGCAGTATCCCCTCCTCCCTCTCCATCCTGTTGGGTCAATACTAGGGCTCACTAATGAAGCTATGAGATATAACGGCCTCAGGGTAAATGTCTCCTGGAGAATCACAGGACAGAGAGAAGAGACAGGTGTTCATCTCCAGGTTTCTGACAGTAATCATTGCCAGTGGTGGTAGGTAGCCTCTCTGGGTCTGTATGGTTAAGACTTTAACTTTAAAAAGATGTCTAGACACAGAAAGAGACATCAAAGTATAGGCCTATAGGCATTTTCATTCTGGGGAGGGATCAAGTAGTTTAGTATTGGCGTGAACACCTTTATATCCATCGTAATGAGAGATATTGATAGTGTTTATTATAATATCCAAGAACAGTAACTGAGGACAAGGTTAGAAAAAATGTATCGTAACGATTATATTTGAGCAAATTACTATGCAGAGATGTTCTACTGACTACCCCTAGATAGCACGGAGAAGGGAGAAGATTCCACCCGGCTGCCCTGTGAGGTAGAACATCCTAACTAAGATTCCATCCTGCTGCCCTGTGAGGTAGAACATCCTAACTAAGATTCCACTCTGCTGCCCTGTGAGGTAGAACATCCTAACTAAGATTCTACCCTGCTGCCCTGTGAGGTAGAACATCCTAACTAAGATTCCATCCTGCTGCCCTGTGAGGTAGAACATCCTAGCTAAGATTCCACCCAGCTGCCCTGTGAGGTAGAACATCCTAACTAAGATATCACCCTGCTGCCCTGTGAGGTAGAACATCCTAGCTAAGATTCCACCCAGCTGCCCTGTGAGGTAGAACATCCTAACTAAGATTCCACTCTGCTGCCGTGTGAGGTAGAACATCCTAGCTAAGATTCCATCCTGCTGCCCTGTGAGGTAGAACATCCTAGCTAAGATTCCACCCTGCTGCCATGTGAGGTAGAATATCCTAACTAAGATTCCACCCTGCTGCCCTGTGAGGTAGAACATCCTAACTAAGATTCCCCCCTGCTGCCATGTGAGGTAGAATGTCCTAACTAAGATTCCACTCTGCTGCCCTGTGAGGTAGAACATCCTAGCTAAGATTCCATCCTGCTGCCCTGTGAGGTAGAACATCCTAACTAAGATTCCACCCTGCTGCCCTGTGAGGTAGAACATCCTAGCTAAGATTCCACCCTGCTGCCCTGTGAGGTAGAACATCCTAACTAAGATTCCACCCTGCTGCCCTGTGAGGTAGAACATCCTAGCTAAGATTCCACCCTGCTGCCCTGTGAGGTAGAATATCCTAACTAAGATTCCACCCTGCTGCCCTGTGAGGTAGAACATCCTAACTAAGATTCCATCCTGCTGCCCTGTGAGGTAGAACATCCTAACTAAGATTCCACCCTGCTGCCATGTGAGGTAGAACATCCTAGCTAAGATTCCACCCTGCTGCCATGTGAGGTAGAATATCCTAACTAAGATTCCATCCTGCTGCCCTGTGAGGTAGAACATCCTAACTAAGATTCCACCCTGCTGCCCTGTGAGGTAGAACATCCTAGCTAAGATTCCACCCTGCTGCCCTGTGAGGTAGAACATCCTAACTAAGATTCCACCCTGCTGCCCTGTGAGGTAGAACATCCTAGCTAAGATTCCACCCTGCTGCCCTGTGAGGTAGAACATCCTAGCTAAGATTCCACCCTGCTGCCCTGTGAGGTAGAATATCCTAACTAAGATTCCACCCTGCTGCCCTGTGAGGTAGAACATCCTAACTAAGATTCCATCCTGCTGCCCTGTGAGGTAGAACATCCTAACTAAGATTCCACCCTGCTGCCATGTGAGGTAGAACATCCTAGCTAAGATTCCACCCTGCTGCCATGTGAGGTAGAATATCCTAACTAAGATTACATCCTGATGCCCTGTGAGGTAGAACATCCTAACTAAGATTACATCCTGCTGCCCTGTGAGGTAGAACATCCTAACTACAGTGCCTTGCAAAAGTCTTCATCCCCTTGGCGTTTTTCCTATTTTGTTGCATTACAACCTGTAATTTAAATTGATTTTTATTTGGATTTCATGTAATGAACATACACAAAATAGTCCAAATTGGTGAAGTGAAATGAAAAAAAATGACTTGTTTCAAAAAATATAAAATTTAAAAAAACGGAAAAGTGCCGCCTGCATATGTACTCACCCCCTTTGTTATGAAGCCCCTAAATAAGATCTGGTGCAACCAATTACCTTCAGAAGTTACATAATTAGTTGGGTTATAAAAAAATATCCGAAACTTTGAACATCCCACGGAGCACCATTAAATCCATTATTAAAAAATGGAAAGAATATGGCACCACAACAAACCTGCCAAGAGAGGGCCGCCCACCAAAACTCACGGATCAGGCAAGGAGGGTATTAATCAGAAAGGCAACAAAGAGAACAAAGATAATCCTGAAGGAGCTGTAAAGCTCCACAGCGGAGATTGGAGTATCTGTCCATAGAACCACTTTAAGCCATACACTCCACAGAGCTGGGCTTTATGGAAGAGTGGCCAGAAAAAAATAAGCAAACATGTTTGGTGTTCCCCAAAAGGCTTGTGGGAGACTCCCCAAACATATGGAAGAAGGTACTCTGGTCAGATGAGGCTAAAATTGAGCTTTTTGACCATCAAGGAAAACGCTATGTCTGGCGCAAACCCAACACCTCCCATCACCCTGAGGATACCATCCCCAGAGTAAAGCATGGTGGTGGCAGCATCATGCTGTGGGGATGTTTTTCATCGGCAGGAACTGGGAAACTGGTCAGAATTGAAGGAATGATGGATAACACTAAATACAGGGAAATTCTTGAGGGAAACCTGTTTCAGTCTTCCAGAGATTTGAGACTGGGACGGAGGTTCACCTTCCAGCAGGACAATGAACCTAAGCATACTGCTAAAGTAACACTCAAGTGGTTTAAGGGGAAACATTTAAATGTCTTGGAATGGCGTAGTCAAAGCCCAGACCTCAATCCAATTGAGAATCTGTGGTATGACTTAAAGATTGCTGTACACTAGCGGAACCCATCCAACTTGAAGGAGCTGGAGCAGTTCTGCCTTGAAGAATGGGCAAAAATCCCAGTGGCTAGATGTGCCAAGCTTATAAAGACATAGCCCAAGAGTCTTGCAGCTGTAATTGCTACAAAAGGTGGCTCTACAAAGTATTGGGGGGGGGGGGAAATAGTTATGCATGCTCAAGTGTTCTGTTTTTTTTGGTCTTATTTCTTGTTTGTTTCACAATAAAACATATTTTGCATCTTCAAAGAGGTAGGCATGTTGTGTAAATCAAATGATACAAACCCCCAAAAATCAATTCTAATTCCAGGTTGTAAGGCAACAAAATAGGAAAAATGCCAAGGGGGGTGAATACTTACGCAAGCCACTGTATCTCAGGTTAAACTGATCTGAACTTGGATTTAAAGTCTCAGAGAACATCAATTTAGCACCAGAACTTAATGAAAACAACAAGGCCATAAAAAGTCTTAGTGTTTTTACGGGGTGATTCATTTTGTCACAATAACAAGGTAAAATGAGTCTTTTGTGTGTCCTAAATGGAACCCTAATCCTTATGAAGTGCACTAATGTTGGCCTATATCTGGTCAAAAGTAGTGCATTACATAGGGAACAGGGTACCATTTCGGACACAGCCTTAGTCCCTGGTGTGTGGCAGTAACCCTGGGACATCCATAGATAGAGAGAGAGAAAAACACACTGATTTGATCCTCTGGGTTTTCCTCTGTCGTCAATAACATTTCTCCATTTCTCATAATTGCAGTGAGGCGCTGCTCTGCTCTGTTAGTGCTCTCTGAATGTAAAGCAGCAGAGAACAACTATTTATCCTGGAAGCCCTGCTGGCATCTCCTCATCAAGGGTTACTGCACTTCCACTGAACTAGATCATGATGTGAAGCAGCCTCTTGTTTCTGGTCTTGTCTTGACTGTTAATACGTTGATTCAGTAGGCGGGCTGTTCAACTAGGTTGCATTAACAGTGTGCAAGCAGAAATTGTTATGGGTGTTTTGTGGCAGAATTGTCATAATAAAACAGACTGCCACCCACCCAACCAGTCAGCCAGACACACAGCCAACCAGACATCCAGAGCGGTTCAGTACCTTGACATCCTTCAGTCTCCCTTCCATGGTAGGGTATTCAGTGACGGCTGTAGAGGGGATGGCTAGCCTCGCCTCACACTGCTGTAACCAGGCCAACAGAGTAGATACTGTCTCCTTATAGAGCACTGGAGGAAGGCTCTCCTGAACTGGAGGGAGAGATACAATAATGGTTAGGAGATGGAGGGAGGAAGGCTCTCCTGAACTGGAGGGAGAGATACAATAATGGTTAGGAGATGGAGGGAGGAAGGCTCTCCTGAACTGGAGGGAGAGATACAATAATGGTTAGGGGATGGAGGGAGGAAGGCTCTCCTGAACTGGAGGGAGAGATACAATAATGGTTAGGTGATGGAGGGAGGAAGGGATCGAGGGCTGGATGGATGGATGGACGGAAAGACGTACGGATGCAGTGATGGATAAATTCAATGACTGACTGCTTGATGGATCGATTGATTGATTAATTTAATTTGGAAGATCCATTGGGGATGTAAATATAATTTATCTACTAAAGATACTGTATGCGTTGCCTGTGAGCATTTGAGTGTGTTGGTGTGCAGGCTCTACCACTTCACTATAATACACTATATACCCACAGCCCTTCTGGCCTGCCGTCAGGCTCTACCACTTCACTATAATACACTATATACCCACAGCCCTTCTGGCCTGCCGTCAGGCTCTACCACTTCACTATAATACACTATATACCCACAGCCCTTCTGGCCTGCTGTCAGGCTCTACCACTTCACTATAATACACTATATACCCACAGCCCTTCTGGCCTGCTGTCAGGCTCTACCACTTCACTATAATACACTATATACCCACAGCCCTTCTGGCCTGCCGTCAGGCTCTACCACTTCACTATAATACACTATACACCCACAGCCCTTCTGGCCTGCTGTCAGGCTCTACCACTTCACCATTACACACTATATACCCACAGCCCTTCTGGCCTGCCGTCAGGCTCTACCACTTCACTATAATACACTATATACCCACAGCCCTTCTGGCCTGCTGTCAGGCTCTACCACTTCACTATAATACACTATATACCCACAGCCCTTCTGGCCTGCTGTCAGGCTCTACCACTTCACTATAATACACTATATACCCACAGCCCTTCTGGCCTGCTGTCAGGCTCTACCACTTCACTATAATACACTATATACCCACAGCCCTTCTGGCATGCTGTCAGGCTCTACCACTTCACTATAATACACTATATACCCACAGCCCTTCTGGCCTGCTGTCAGGCTCTACCACTTCACTATAATACACTATACACCCACAGCCCTTCTGGCCTGCTGTCAGGCTCTACCACTTCACTATAATACACTATATACCCACAGCCCTTCTGGCCTGCTGTCAGGCTCTACCACTTCACTATAATACACTATATACCCACAGCCCTTCTGGCCTGCTGTCAGGCTCTACCACTTCACTATAATACACTATATACCCACAGCCCTTCTGGCCTGCTGTCAGGCTCTACCACTTCACTATAATACACTATATACCCACAGCCCTTCTGGCCTGCTGTCAGGCTCTACCACTTTACTATAATACACTATATACCCACAGCCCTTCTGGCCTGCCGTCAGGCTCTACCACTTCACTATAATACACTATATACCCACAGCCCTTCTGGCCTGCCGTCAGGCTCTACCACTTCACTATAATACACTATATACCCACAGCCCTTCTGGCCTGCCGTCAGGCTCTACCACTTCACTATAATACACTATATACCCACAGCCCTTCTGGCCTGCTGTCAGGCTCTACCACTTCACTATAATACACTATATACCCACAGCCCTCCTGGCCTGCTGTCAGGCTCTACCACTTCACTATAATACACTATATACCCACAGCCCTTCTGGCCTGCCGTCAGGCTCTACCACTTCACTATAATACACTATATACCCACAGCCCTCCTGGCCTGCTGTCAGGCTCTACCACTTCACTATAATACACTATATACCCACAGCCCTTCTGGCATGCTGTCAGGCTCTACCACTTCACTATAATACACTATATACCCACAGCCCTTCTGGCCTGCTGTCAGGCTCTACCACTTCACTATAATACACTATATACCCACAGCCCTTCTTGCCTGCTGTCAGGCTCTACCACTTCACTATAATACACTATATACCCACAGCCCTTCTGGCCTGCTGTCAGGCTCTACCACTTCACTATAATACACTATATACCCACAGCCCTTCTGGCCTGCTGTCAGGCTCTACCACTTCACTATAATACACTATATACCCACAGCCCTTCTGGCCTGCTGTCAGGCTCTACCACTTCACTATAATACACTATATACCCACAGCCCTTCTTGCCTGCCGTCAGGCTCTACCACTTTAATATAATACACTATATACCCACAGCCCTTCTGGCCTGCCGTCAGGCTCTACCACTTCACTATAATACACTATATACCCACAGCCCTTCTGGCCTGCTGTCAGGCTCTACCACTTCACTATAATACACTATATACCCACAGCCCTTCTGGCCTGCCGTCAGGCTCTACCACTTCACTATAATACACTATATACCCACAGCCCTTCTGGCCTGCTGTCAGGCTCTACCACTTCACTATAATACACTATATACCCACAGCCCTTCTGGCCTGCCGTCAGGCTCTACCACTTCACTATAATACACTATATACCCACAGCCCTTCTGGCCTGCCGTCAGGCTCTACCACTTCACTATAATACACTATATACCCACAGCCCTTCTGGCCTGCCGTCAGGCTCTACCACTTCACTATAATACACTATATACCCACAGCCCTTCTGGCCTGCTGTCAGGCTCTACCACTTCACTATAATACACTATATACCCACAGCCCTTCTGGCCTGCTGTCAGGCTCTACCACTTCACTATAATACACTATATACCCACAGCCCTTCTGGCCTGCTGTCAGGCTCTACCACTTCACTATAATACACTATATACCCACAGCCCTCCTGGCCTGCTGTCAGGCTCTACCACTTCACTATAATACACTATATACCCACAGCCCTTCTGGCCTGCCGTCAGGCTCTACCACTTCACTATAATACACTATATACCCACAGCCCTTCTGGCCTGCCGTCAGGCTCTACCACTTCACTATAATACACTATATACCCACAGCCCTTCTGGCCTGCTGTCAGGCTCTACCACTTCACTATAATACACTATATACCCACAGCCGTTCTGGCCTGCCGTCAGGCTCTACCACTTCACTATAATACACTATATACCCACAGCTCTTCTGGCCTGCCGTCAGGCTCTACCACTTCACTATAATACACTATATACCCACAGCCCTTCTGGCCTGCTGTCTGACTGCCTGCCAACTCTATATTACCCTCTCCCTGTCTGGCTGTCTGCCCACATTGCATTATCCTTTCTCTCTGCATTATCCTCTCCCTGTCTGGGGGTCTGTCCACTCTGCATTATCCTCTCCCTGTCTTGGGGTCTACCCACGCTTCATTATCCTCTCCCTGTCTGGGGGTCTACCCACTCTTCATTATCCTCTCTCTGTCTGACTGTCTGTCCACTTGGCATTATCCTCTCCATCTGACTGTCTGGGGGTCTGTCCACTCTGCATTATCCTCTCCATGTCTGGGGGTCTGTCCACTCTGCATTATCCTCTCCCTGTCTTGGGGTCTGTCCACTCTGCATTATCCTCTCCCTGTCTGGGGGTCTGTCCACTCTGCATTATCCTCTCCATCTGACTGTCTTGGGGTCTGTCCACTCTGCATTATCCTCTCCCTGTCTGGGGTCTGTCCACTCTGCATTATCCTCTCCATCTGACTGTCTTGGGGTCTGTCCACTCTGCATTATCCTCTCCCTGTCTGGGGGTCTGTCCACTCTGCATTATCCTCTCCATCTGACTGTCTTGGGGTCTGTCCACTCTGCATTATCCTCTCCATGTCTGGGGGTCTGCCCCTCTGCATTATCCTCTCCCTGTCTGGGGGTCTGCCCCTCTGCATTATCCTCTCCCTGTCTGGGGGTCTGTCCACTCTGCATTATCTTCTCCATGTCTGGGGGTCTGCCCACTCTACATTATCCTCTCCCTGTCTAGACAGGTATTTTTCTAGAGCAGCAGGCTCTGTCTCGCTCTCTGTATCTAGTCTGTCTCTGTCCCTGTCTCAGTCCATGAATTCATTATCCACTCACAGTCCACTCTGCATCGTTAGCTAGTTAACTGCTGGTCCACAGTTAGGTCTGTATGTACAGTATGCTAATGTTTTGTTTGTATTTCCTGTTTGTTTGTTGGGGGGCAGCCATGTATGAAAATGGAGAACGCTAAAGGGGAAGTGGTTGAATCGTTGTTCTACTTTATGTAAATGCTTTAGTGATCAAGGTAATTATCAGGACTCCTGGCCTGTGAGACACAGGAGGTTGGTGGCACCTTAATTGGGGAGGATGGGCTCGTGGTAATGACTGGAGCGGAATCAGTGGAATGATATCAAATACATCAAACACATGGTTTCCATGGTTTCCAGGTGTTTGATGCCATTCCATTCGATCCATTCCAGCCCTTATTATGAGCTGTCCTCCCCTCAGCCTCCACTGGAGTGAGAGTGCAAGTGAACGTGAGAGAGAATGTGTGTGTTTGTGTGTGTGAGGTGAGGATGGTTGAGCTGCAGTGAGGTAGTGAAAGGAGAACATAGTAGCTGTAATCACAATCACTGTTCCCTATAGGGGCAAACACTGAAATGTTCCTTGATGATAGGTGTACCACACAACCTGCCACTTACCAACATACTGAAATACACTCACACAACACACAACCTGCCACTTACCAACATACTGAAATACACTCACACTTACACAACACACAACACACCACTTACCAACATACTGAAATACACTCACACAACACACAACCTGCCACTTACCAACATACTGAAATACACTCACACAACACACAACACACCACTTACCAACATACTGAAATACACTCACACAACACACAACACACAACACACCACTTACCAACATACTGAAATACACTCACACTTACACAACACACAACACACAACACACCACTTACCAACATACTGAAATACACTCACACTTACACAACACACAACCTGCCACTTACCAACATACTGAAATACACTCACACTTACACAACACACAACACACCACTTACCAACATACTGAAATACACTCACACAACACACAACCTGCCACTTACCAACATACTGAAATACACTCACACAACACACAACCTGCCACTTACCAACATACTGAAATACACTCACACTTACACAACACACAACACACCACTTACCAACATACTGAAATACACTCACACTTACACAACACACAACCTGCCACTTACCAACATACTGAAATACACTCACACAACACACCACTTACCAACATACTGAAATACACTCACACTTACACAACACACAACCTGCCACTTACCAACATACTGAAATACACTCACACAACACACAACACACCACTTACCAACCTACTGAAATACACTCACACAACACACAACACACAACACACCACTTACCAACATACTGAAATACACTCACACAACACACAACACACAACCTGCCACTTACCAACATACTGAAATACACTCACACAACACACAACACACCACTTACCAACATACTGAAATACACTCACACTTACACAACACACAACCTGCCACTTACCAACATACTGAAATACACTCACACAACACACAACACACCACTTACCAACATACTGAAATACACTCACACAACACACAACACACAACACACCACTTACCAACATACTGAAATACACTCACACTTACACAACACACAACACACCACTTACCAACATACTGAAATACACTCACACTTACACAACACACAACCTGCCACTTACCAACATACTGAAATACACTCACACTTACACAACACACAACACACCACTTACCAACATACTGAAATACACTCACACAACACACAACCTGCCACTTACCAACATACTGAAATACACTCACACTTACACAAGCACACAACACACACACACTCCTCTCCAGCTCCTTTTGCACCCCCCGAAACACACACACACACACACACACACACACACACACACACACACACACACACACACACACACACACATAATAACATGGCGCCGACAGAGATGGTCGCCTCACTTTGCGTTCTTAGGAAACTATGCAGTATTTCTTTTTTTTTATGTGTTATTTCTTACATTGTTACTCCAGGAAATCTTAAGTCTTATTACATACAGCCGGGAAGAACTATTGGATATAAGAGCAACGTCAACTTACCAACATTACGACCAGGAATACGACTTTCCCGAAGCGGATCCTGTGTTTGGACCACCACCCAGGACAATGGATCGGATGCCAGTAGGTGACCAAAAACAACGGCGCCGCAGAAGGGGCAGACGGAGCAGCCTCCTGGTCAGGCTCCGTAGACGGGCACATCGCTCACCGCTCCCGAGCATACTACTCGCTAATGTCCAGTCTCTTGACAATAAGGTAGACGAAATTCGAGCAAGGGTTGCCTTCCAGAGAGACATCCGAGATTGTAACATTCTCTGTTTCACGGAAACATGGCTCACTCGGGATATGTTATCAGAGTCGGTACAGTCACCCGGTTTCTTCACGCATCGCACCGACAGAAACAAACATCTCTCTGGTAAGACGAAAGGCGGGGGTGTATGCCTTATGATTAACGAGTTGTGGTGTGATCATAACAACATACAGGAACTACAGGACCGCATTATCTACCAAGAGAATTATCTTTGATTATAATCACAGCCGTGTTTATCCCCCAAAGGCAGACACCTCGACCGCCCTGAAAGAAACTTCATTGGACTATGTAAACTGGAAACCACATATCCTGAGGCTGAATTTATTGTAGCCGGGGATTTTAACAAAGCTAATCTGAAAACAAGGCTCCCTAAATTTGATCAGCATATCGAATGCACGACCCAGGCTGGCAGCATTTTGGATCATTGCTACTCTAACTTCCGCGACGCATACAAAGCCCTCCCTCGCCCTCCTTTCGGTAAATCTGACCACGACACCATTTTGTTGCTCCCAGCCTATAGACAGAAACTAAAACAGGAAAAGCCCGTGCTCAGGTCTGTTCAACGCTGGTCCGACCAATCGGATTCCACGCTTCAAGATTCCTCCGATCACGTGAACTGGGATATGCTCCGGATAGCCTCAGACAACAACATTGATGCATACGCTGATTTGGTGAGCGAGTTTATTAGCAAGTGCATCGGTGATGTTGTACCCACGGTGACTATTAAAACCTTCCATAACCAGAAACCGTGGATTGATGGCAGCATTCGTGCAAAACTGAAAGCGTGAACCACTGCTTTTAATCAGGGCAAGGCAACCGGAAACATGACCGAATACAAACAGTGTAGCTATTCCCTCCGCAAGGCAATCAAACAAGCTAAGCGTCTGTATAGAGACAAAGTAGAGTCGCAATTCAACGGCTCAGACACGAGACGTATGTGGCAGGATCTACAGTCAATCACGGATTCCAAAAAGAAAACCAGCCCCGTCGGGATCACGATACCTTGCTCCCAAACAGACTAAACAACTTCTTTGCTCGCTTTGAGGACAATACAGTGCCACTAACATGGCCCGCTACCAAAACCTGCAGGCTCTCCTTCACTGCAGCCAACGTGAGTAAAACATTTAAACGTGTTAACCCTCGCAAGGCTGCAGGCCCAGACGGCATCCCCGGCCGAGTCCTCAGAGCATGCGCAGACCAGCTGGCTGGTGTGTTTACGGTCATATTCAGGACTACCTATGTAAGAATGCTGTTCATCGATTACAGCTCAACATTTAACACCATAATACCCTCCAAACTCGTCATTAGCTCAAGACGCCCGCCCTGTGCAACTGGGTCCTGGGCTTTCTGACGGGCCGCCCCCAGGTGGTGAGGGTAGGAAACAACATCTCCACCCCGCTGATCCTCAACACTGGGGTGCATTCTCAGCCCTCTCCTGTCCTCCCTGTTCACCCATGACTGCGTGGCCATGCACGCCTCCAACTCAACCATCAAGTTTGCAGACGAGCCTGCCGGGTGGCGCAGTGGTCTAAGGCACTGCATCACAGTGCTAGCTGTGCTACCATAGATTCTGGTTTCGAGCCCAGGCTCTGCCGCAGCCTGCCACGACCGGGAGGTCCATGGGGCGACGCACAATTGGCCCTGGGTCGTCCGGGTTAGGGAGGGTTTGGCCGGCAGGGATATCCTTGTCTCATCGCGCACCAGCGACTCCTGTGGTGGGCCGGGTGCAGTGCACGCTGACCAGGTCGCCAGGTTTACGGTGTTTCCTCCGACACATTAGTGCGGCTGGCTTCCGGGTTGGATGTGCGTTGTGTCAAAAAGCAGTGCGGCTAGGTTGGGTTGTGTTTCGGAGGACGCACGGCTCTCGACCTTCGCCTCTCCCAAGTCCGTACGGGAGGTGCAGCGATGAGACAAGACTGTAACGACTACCAATTGTATTCAACGAAATTGGGGAGAAAAAGGGGTAAGTAAAAATTTGTAAAAATGTTTGCAGACTACAGTGGTAGGCTTGATTACCAACAACAACAAGATGGCCTACAGGGAGGAGGTGAGGGCCCTCGGAGTGTGTTGTCAGGAAAATAACCTCACACTCAACGTCAACAAAACAAAGGAGATGATGGTGGACTTCAGGAAACAGCAGAGGGAGCACCCACCTATCCACATCGACAGGACAGTAGTGGAGAGGGTAGTAAGTTCTAAGTTCCTCGGTGTACACATCACGGACAAACTGAAATGGTCCACCCACACAGACAGCGTGGTGAAGAAGGCGCAAGAGCACCTCTTCAACCTCAGGAGGCTGAAGAAATTTGGCTTGTCACTGAAAACACTCACAAACGTTTACAGATGCACAATTGAGAGCATCCTGTCGGGCTGTATCACAGCCTGGTACGGCAGCTGCTCCGCCCATAACCGTAAGGCTTTCCAGAGGGTAGTGAGGTCTGCACAACGCATCACCGGGGGCAAACTACCTGCCCTCCAGGACACCTACACCACCCGATGTCACAGGAAGGCCAAAAAGATCATCAAGGACAACAACCACCCGAGCCACTGCCTGTTCACCCCACTACCATCTAGAAGGTGAGGTCAGTACAGGTGCATCAAAGCTGGGACCGAGAGACTGAAAAACAGCTTCTATCTCAAGGCCATCAGACTGTTAAACAGCATCACTAACATTGAGTGGCTGCTGCCAACATACTGAATCAAATCTCTAGCCACTTTAATAATTCAAAATTGGATGTAATAAATGTATAACTAGTCACTTTAAACAATGTCCCTTTATATAATGTTTACATACCCTACATTACTCATCTGTATATACTGTACTCTATACCATCTACTGCATCTTGCCTATGCTGCTCGGCCATCGCTCATCCATATATTTATATGTACATATTCTTATTCATTCCTTAACACTTGTCTGTACAAGGTAGTTGTTGTGCAATTGGTAGATTACTTGTTAGATATTTCTGCACTGTCGGAACTAGAAGCACAAGCATTTCGCTACACTCGCATTAACATCTGCTAGCCATGTGTATGTGACCAATAACATTTGATTTGATACAGACACACTTTGAACTTGAAACGTAATTAAGCATACATTAGGCATATTTCTATTCCCTGTGAGTAGAGGACCCATGTGAGTACTGCTCTCTGATAAGCCCATTCACGCACGCACGCACGCACGCACGCACGCGCACACACACACACACACACACACACACCGACACACACACACAAAGAGCAGCTGAACCATCCTGAGCACACTGTCTCCAGCTCCCTCTCTCCCTCTCTGACATCCACTCTACATATGGAGATGTGTTCTGCTTCCTCCTCTCTAAAATACCCTCCTCTCCTCTAAAATACCCTTCTCTCCTCTAAAACATCCTTCTCTCCTCTAAAACAACCTCCTCTCCTCTAAAACATCCTTCTCTCCTCTAAAACAACTTCCTCTCCTCTAAAACATCCTTCTCTCCTCCTCTCCTCTAAAATATCCTCCTCTCCTCTAAAATATCCTTCTCTCCTCTAAAATAACCTCCTCGTCTCCAAAATATTATCATCTCCTCTCTCTCTGTCGCACGTGCCACAGCACTTACCTCCCCCAAAACCCTCACCTATTAACCCTAACCCTCACCTATTACCCTAACCTCAACCTTTAAACCCCCTAACACTCACCTTTAAAACCCCTAACCCGCACCTATTAACCTCTAACCCTCACCCTATTAACCCTAACCCTCACCTTTAACCCCTACCCTCACCGATTAATAACCCGCTAACCCTCACCTATTAACCCCTAAACCCTCACCTATTAACCCCTAACCCCACCGTATTAACCCTAACCCTCACCCTATTACTCCTAACCCCTCACCTATTAACCCCTAACCCTCACCTATTAACCCTAACCCTCACCTATTAACCCCTAACCCCCCCCTATAACCCCTAACCCTCACCTATTAACCTCTAACCTCACCTATTAACCCCTAACCCTCACCTATTAACCCCTAACCTTCACCTTTAACCCCTAACACTCACCTATTAACCTCTAACCCTCACCTATTAACCCCTAACCCTCACCTATTAACCCCTAACCCTCACCTATTAACCTCTAATCCTCACCTATTAACCCCTATTAACCCCTAACCCTCACCTATTAACCCCTAACCCTCACCTATTAACCTCTAATCCTCACCTATTAACCCCTATTAACCCCTAACCCTCACCTATTAACCTCTAACCCTCACCTATTAACCCCTAACCCTCACCTTTAACCCCTAACCCTCACCTATTAACCCCTAACCCTCACCTATTAACCCTAACCCTCACCTATTAACCCCTAACCCCTCACCTATTAACCCCTAACCCTCACCTATTAACCTCTAACCCTCACCTATTAACCCCTAACCCTCACCTATTAACCCCTAACCCTCACCTTTAACCCCTAACCCTCACCTATTAACCCCTAACCCTCACCTATTAACCCCTAACCCTCACCTATTAACCCCTAACCCTCACCTATTAACCTCTAACCCTCACCTATTAACCCCTAACCCTCACCTATTAACCCCTAACCCTCACCTTTAACCCCTAACACTCACCTATTAACCTCTAACCCTCACCTATTAACCCCTAACCCTCACCTATTAACCCCTAACCCTCACCTATTAACCCTAACCCTCACCTATTAACCTCTAATCCTCACCTATTAACCCCTATTAACCCCTAACCCTCACCTTTAAACCCCTAACACTCACCTAGTAACCTCTAACCCTCACCTATTAACCCCTAACCCTCACCTATTAACCCCTAACCCTCACCTATTAACCCCTAACCCTCACCTTTAACCCCTAACACTCACCTATTAACCTCTAACCCTCACCTATTAACCCCTAACCCTCACCTATTAACCCCTAACCCTAACCCTAACCCTCACCTATTAACCCCTAACCCTCACCTATTAACCTCTAGCCCTCACCTATTAACCCCTAACCCTCACCTTTAACCCCTAACACTCACCTATTAACCTCTAACCCTCACCTATTAACCCCTAACCCTCACCTATTAACCCCTAACACTCACCTATTAACCTCTAACTCTCACATATTAACCCCTAACCCTCACCTATTAAACCCTAACCCTCACCTATCAACCTCTAACCCTCACATATTAACCCCTAACCTTCACCTATTAACCCCTAACCCTCACCTCTAACCCTAACCCTCACCTATTAACCCCTAACCCTCACCTATTAACCTCTAACCCTCACCTCTAACCCCTAACCCTCACCTATTAAACCCTAACACTCACCTATTAACCTCTAACTCTCACATATTAACCTCTAACCCTCACATATTAACCCCTAACCCTCACCTATTAACCCCTAACCCTCACCTCTAACCCCTAACCCTCACCTATTAACCTCTAACCCTCACCTATTAACCCCTAACAATCAGAAGTTGACCGAGTGTGGTGTGCTTTTTCTCTTCTCTCATGACCCCTTTCTGTGTTCCTGTGTGTAAGTGCACGCCTGCATTGTGTTTGTGTCCTGTTCCATATTCTCACCCAGCACCAGCTGTCTCTCTCGGGCCTGGAGCTCATCCAGGACTTGCTGGTGATGCTGTGTGAAGTCAGTGATGTCTGCATCGAAGAAGACAGGAGCATTCTCCTTCTCCCTCAGTGCCTTCAGCTTCTCCTTCAGCAGGTTGACCTGGGGCTCCAGAGAGGAGAAACGAGCTATCTCCTCCTGGGGGGGGGGAGGAGAAGAGGGGAGAGGGGGAGGGGGTGTGAAAGGGAGAAAAAAGAGAGAGTGAGACAGAGACAGATCAGCAGAAAGCAAGAGAAAAAAGACAGGAAGAGAGGAAGACAGGAAGAGATGAAGACAGGAAGTCAGGATGATATGAAGACAGGAAGAGAAAAGAGACCAGAAACGTTTGACCCAAGTTAAACAATTTAAAGGCAATGCTACCAAATACTAATTGAGTGTATGTAAACTTCTGACCCACTGGGAATGTGATGAAAGAAATAAAAGCAGAAATAACTCAGTCTCTCTACTATTATTCTGATATTTCACATTCTTAAAATAAAGTGGTGATCCTAACTGAGCTAAAACAGGGAATTGTTACTAGAATGAAATGTCAGGAATTGTGAAATCTGAGTTTAAATGTGTTTGGCTAAGGTGTATGTGAACTTCCAACTTCAACTGTATATATAAATAATCAGATTAGGTCTTAGTATCCAAGTCTAATCTATCAGAGGGGGTCTTAGTATCCATGTCTAATCTACCAGAGGGGTCTTAGTATCCAAGTCTAATCTATCAGAGGGGTCTTAGTATCCAAGTCTAATCTACCAGAGGGGTCTTAGTATCCAAGTCTAATCTACCAGAGGGGGTCTTAGTATCCAAGTCTAATCTACCAGAGGGGTCTTAGTATCCAAGTCTAATCTATCAGAGGGGTCTTAGTATCCAAGTCTAATATATCAGAGGGGGTCTTAGTATCCAAGTCTAATCTACCAGAGGGGGTCTTAGTATCCAAGTCTAATCTATCAGAGGGGGTTTTAGTATCCAAGTCTAATATATCAGAGGGGGTCTTAGTATCCAAGTCTAATCTACCAGAGGGGGTCTTAGTATCCAACTCTAATCTACCAGAGGGGGTCTTAGTATCCAAGTCTAATCTACCAGAGGGGGTCTTAGTATCCAAGTCTAATCTACCAGAGGGGGTCTTAGTATCCAACTCTAATCTACCAGAGGGGGTCTTAGTATCCAAGTCTAATATATCAGAGGGGGTCTTAGTATCCAAGTCTAATCTACCAGAGGGGGTTTTAGTATCCAAGTCTAATCTACCAGAGGGGGTCTTAGTATCCAAGTCTAATCTATCAGTCTACACAATACATTAACATCTCATTACAGCTTTGTGCTGTTTTGCTGTTGTTTTGAGCCATTCATTACAAAATAGTACAATTTAGATTTTATTACAATGAAATATTTATGGCAAACCTTCCCAGTGGCAATGCGTTTTCTCTGTGGTGAATGCAGAACAGAGAATATTGTTGTATGAATACTGAATGACACTGTATGAAGTGTTTCCCCTACGATTTGTTTCAGCAGCGGTGGAAGAGTTAGTGTGTGTGGTGGTGGGGGTCTTCCTATGGAGGGGAGGGGTGGGGTCTTCCTGGGGTCTTCCTATGGAGGGGAGGGGTGGGGTCTTCCTGGGGTCTTCCTATGGAGGGGAGGGGTCTTCCTGGGGTCTTCCTATGGAGGGGAGGGGTCTTCCTGGGGTCTTCCTATGGAGGGGAGGGGTGGGGTCTTCCTGGGGTCTTCCTATGGAGGGGAGGGGTGGGGTCTTCCTGGGGTCTTCCTATGCAGGGGAGGGGTGGGGTCTTCCTGTGGAGGGGAGGGGTGGGGTCTTCCTGGGGTCTTCCTATGCAGGGGAAGGGTGGGGTCTTCCTGGGGTTTTCCTATGCAGGGGAGGGGTGGGGTCTTCCTGTGGAGGGGAGGGGTGGGGTCTTCCTGTGGAGGGGAGGGGTGGGGTCTTCCTGTGGAGGGAGTGCTCTTCCTGGGACATACATCTATACGTCTACATTAGTGGCCGCTGCTAAATGCATCTAGGGAAAACACTGGTATGTGATGCAAAGCTAGCAGAGCTTCATGCGTCCCAAATAGAACCCCATTCCCTATGTAGTGCACTACTTCTGACCAGAGCTCTATGGGGAATCGGGTGCCATTGGTCTCTTGACCAACTATGAGCAGTGACTCACCTAACTAAACAGCTATACAACAGGAGACAGGACAGGACCAACTATGAGCAGTGACTCACCTAACTAAAAGCTATACAACAGGAGACAGGACCAACTATGAGCAGTGACTCACCTAACTAAACAGCTATACAACAGGAGACAGGACAGGACCAACTATGAGCAGTGACTCACCTAACTAAACAGCTATACAACAGGAGACAGGACAGGACCAACTATGAGCAGTGACTCACCTAACTAAACAGCTATATATCAGGAGACAGGACAGGACCAACTATGAGCAGTGACTCACCTAACTAAACAACTATACAACAGGAGACAGGACCAACTATGAGCAGTGACTCACCTAACTAAACAGCTATACAACAGGAGACAGGACAGGACCAACTATGAGCAGTGACTCACCTAACTAAACAGCTATACAACAGGAGACAGGACAGGACCAACTATGAGCAGTGACTCACCTAACTAAACAGCTATACAACAGGAGACAGGACCAACTATGAGCAGTGACTCACCTAACTAAACAGCTATACAACAGGAGACAGAACAGGACCACCTAACACACTACACAAGAGGTGGTCATCTCTCCACTGGGAAAGCTACTAGGAATGCAGGTTTTTGCTCCAACCCCACACGTGCACATTTATGTGTGTGTGTGTACACAGATGAATCAGGTGGGTTATATTTGAGTTGAAAATAAACCCTGCACTTGACAGACATACAGACGTATAGACAGACTAACATGGTTAACTGTAGACATGTACTGTATGCAGACATGATGGAAAGAGACCCAGTCAGACATGCAGACACAGAAAATACACACACACACACACACACACACACACACACACACACACACACACACACACACTGCTCTCTCTCTCTCTCTCTCTCTCACACACACACACACACACACACACTGCCCTCTCTCTCTCTCACACACACACACACTGCCCGCTCTCTCTCTCTCACACACACACACACACACACACACACACACACACACACACACACACACACACACACACACACACACACACACACACACACACACACACACACACACACAGCCCTCTCTCTCTCACACACACACACACTGTCCCCTCACACACTCTCTCTCTCTATCTCAATTCAATTCAAGGGCTTTATTGGCATGGGAAACATATGTTAACATTGCCAAAGCAAGTGAGGTAGATAATATACAAAAGTGAAATAAACTATAAAAATAAACAGTAAACATTACACTCACAGAAGTTCCAAAAGAATAGACATTACAAATGTCATATTATGTATATATACAGTGTTGTAATGATGTGCAAATGGTTAAAGTACAAAAGGGAGAATAAATAAACATAAATATGGGTTGTATTTACAATGGTGTTTGTTCTTCACTGGTTGACCTTTTCTTGTGGCAACAGGTCACAAATCTTGCTGCTGTGATGTCACACTGTGGTATTTCACCCAGTAGATATGGGAGTTTATCAAAATTGGGTTTGTTTTCGAATTCTTTGTGGATCTGTGTAATCTGAGGGAAATATGTGTCTCTAATATGGTCATACATTTGGCAGGAGGTTAGGAAGTGCAGCTCAGTTTCCACCTCATTTTGTGGGCAGTGTGCACATAGCCTGTCTTCTCTTGAGAGCCAGGTCTGCTACTGCAGCCTTTCTCTTTTTTAATATTTTTTAATTTCACTTTTTTCTCCCCAATTTCGTTGAATCCAATTGGTAGTTACAGTCTTGTCTCATCGCTGCAACTCCCGTACGGACTCAGGAGAGGTGAAGGTTGAGAGTCGTGAGTCCTCTGAAACCCAACCAAGCCGCACTGCTTCTTGACACAACGCATTCAACCCGGAAGCCAGCCGCACCAATGTGTCGGGGGAAACACCGTACACCTGATGACCGTGTCAGCATGCACTACGCCCGGCTCGCCACAGGAGTCGCTAGTGCACGATGAGACAAGGATATCCCTGCCGGCCAAACCCTCCCTAACCCGGATGACGCTGGGCCAATTGTGCGTCGCCCCATGGACCTCCCGGTTGCGGCCGGCTGCGACAGAGCCTGGGCTCAAACCCAGAATCTCTGCTGGCACAGCTAGCACTGCGATGTAGTGCCTTAGACCACTGCGCCACCCGGGAGGCCCCACGGTGGCCTTTCTCAATAGCAAGGCTATGCTCACTGAGTCTGTACATAGTCAAAGCTTTCCTTAAGTTTGGGTCAGTCACAGTGGTCAGGTATTCTGCCACTGTGTACTCTCTGTTTAGGGCCAAATAGCATTCTAGTTTGCTCTGTTTTTTTGATAAATCTTTCTAATGTGTCAAGTAATTATCTTTTTGGTTTTCTCATGATACGGTTGGTAGGGGACTCTTCTCCAGGTTCATCTCTCTGTAGGTGATGGCTTTGTTATGGAAGGTTTGGGAATCGCTTCCTTTTAGCGAGTTGTAGAATTTAATGTCTCTTTTCTGAATTTTGATAATTAGCGGGTATCGGCCTAATTCTGCCCTCCCTCCCTCCCTCCACAGACACTACACTTTCCCCCCCACTCCTCACCCTGCAGCGCTCCAGTTGATGCTTCAGAGGTTCAGGCTCTGAGGACGGTGGCTGCTGGACCTTCAGCCAGTTCTCAGAGTTGACCACAGCTTGCTCCAGTTGCTGCCAGAGGTTATAGAAGGCCAGGATCTTGCTTTGGTAGGCCAGCCACTCCAGCCTCTCAGCCAGCAGGGCACAGAACCCATCCCAGCGAGTGTTGAGCTCCTCGGCTGCTTTCTGGATGTCATCAGCCCTCCTACTACCACCCTCTGGAGGGACAGACACAACAGGACAGATGTTACAGTCAATGAATCATCTATCCACCTGTCCGTCAGTCTGTCTGTCCGTCCGTCTATCTATCTGCAGTGCCTTCAGAAAGTATTCATACTCCTTGACTTATTCGACATTGTGTTGTGTTACAGCCTGAATTCAAAATGGATTAAATAGATTTTTTTCCCTCACCCGTCAACACAATACCCCATAATGACATCACAATACCCCATAATGACATCCCAATACCCCATAATGACATCACAATACCCCATAATGACAAAGTGAAAACATGTTTTTAGAAATGTCTGCAAATTTCTTAAACATGTAATACAAAAATATCTCATCATCTCACCACTTCTTACAAAACGGACCACTTCTTACACTTCTTATCGTCCCAGAATAGGTTCCTTGTTAATCCTTAGGGCCCGCGTGATGCGCTTACTGCGCCAATACTGGGATAACACTGTACCATGTAGGAGAGACCTTGTTTCTGTCTTATGGAGCTGCTCCAACCGTCCAGAATACGATTCCACTGAATCTCCCTGGGTTTCCAATGGGAACAGTATCTTGCTGGAATCAGACTCTAAATCGGGCTTCAGTAAGTCTGTCAACATCTACATACATCATTGTTAGAGGAGCTACGTTCACAAACAGTTGATGAAAAGATAAACAACGTGCTCGACTCCATCTTATATAAACTTAAATCAGGTGTTGAATCCTCGTATATAATCCAATGAACAGAAATAGTACAGCACTCCGGTAACTAAACTTACATTGACATATTTTTTTGCCTCACAAACGTTTCGGGTACGAAATGTCACAACATCAAGTTATCGTCTCCCTATTCTAAGTTTGTCACAGTGTTTATGTCATATATTGATGGCATGGAGGATGCCGTCCATTACATTTCTGTTTGTGTCCGATAAAGAACGTTTCCTTTTTGGATGTTTTGGTTAGGCAAGATGGTAATGGCCTACTGAGAAACAGATAGAAACAGCAGTCATCGCAGCAGTTATCACATTCATTAAAAACAGCTGACTATACAGCCAACTCCTTCTCATTAGGCGCTTGTGTGACTCTGATTCATCATTGGATGTACATGCCAAAGATTTATGTGAACGATTCAAAACAAGAGGTTATAAAGAAGAATTATTGAGTAAGACAAAGTGCGCAGAAATGCATTCTGCAACGTCAAAAGAAATCCCTCTCCTCCCTCTGCAACTTTGGTGTCCACCTACCGTCCCACTTCAAGGTCGATCCAGGTAGTGGTTAATAGACATTGGCACATATTACACACTGACCCCAGCTTTGGTAAAGCCTTTGAATCCCCCCGAGGTTTTGCTGTAAGAGACCCTCAAATTTCCAGGATTGTTTAGTAAGGTCAGACTTTGTCTAGGAAACAATATTTTATGTCTATCAGTTTCCTGACGGCAGTTTCCTTGTCACAACTGTCCACTGTTACGCTATGCCCAGAGGAAGGTTCCAGGTAGAATAACACATAACATGATATATGTTGTATATCTCCTTAAGTGTTCCGGTCACTTGTGTTATGTTGGTAAGACCAAACGTGAACTTACGACAAGGATATGTGAGCATAAGAGCTCTATTCGAAAAAATCACCTGTTGCCAGGCATTTCAACAGCCATAATTATGAACTAAGCACCGTCTATTATATGGGCATTGAATTGTTCTATGGGAGGAGATGGGGATCAATGATTTCTCCAAAGAGAGACATTCTGGTAACGCATGGCCACTCTTGTTCCAGCAGGCCTTAATGAGGAATGTTATTTTTCTCATTTTTTGTAGTATGTTTTTTGTAGTAGGTTATAAATAGTCCATACATTTAGGTAATGACATCATAATGTAATTGTATTGTGTGTCTTTCTTTATTTGATTATCATGTTTCCCCCACAGCTTCCTCTGCTGGGATCTCTTGATTGGGCCAATACTGACTGTGAATTTAGAATTATGCCCACCTATGTGATCTTGTTGTTGTGACATTGATTGCTATTGCTTTGCACACTGAAGAAGGGCTCGTACCCCAAACGTTCGTGCTGCAATAAAAATATGTCAATTCAAGTTTATTTACCGGAGTGCTGTCCTATTTCTGTTCTTTGGAAAGAAGACTGAACCAGGTTTTCCTCTAGGATTTTGCCTGTGCTTCGCTCCATTCAGTTTTTTTTATCCTAAAAAACTCCCTGGTCCTTGCCGATGACAAGCATACCCATAACATGATGCAGCCACCACCATGCTTGAAAATATGAAGAGAAGTACTCAGGGATGTGTTTTTTGTTGTTGTTGCGGTTTTACTTTAGTGGTTTATTGCAAATAGGAGGCATATTTTTGAATATTTTTATTCTGTACAGGCTTCCTTCTCTGTCATTTAGGTTAGTATTGTGGAGTAACTACAATGTTGTTGATCCATCCTCAGTTTTCTCCTATCACAGCAATTAAACTCTGTAACTGTTTTAAAGTCACCATTGGCCTCATGGTGAAATCTCTGAGCGGTTTCCTTCATCTCCGGCAACTGAGTTAGGATGGATGCCTGTATCTTTGTAGTGACTGGGTGTATCGATACACACCAATAACTTCAACATGCTCAAAGTGATATTCAATGTCTGCTGTTTTATTTTTCATCCACCAATAGGTGCCCTTCTTTGCGAGGCATTGGAAAACCTACCTGGTCTTTGTGGTTGAATTTGTGTTTGAAATTCACTGGTCAACAGGGACCTTGTATGTGTGGGGTACAGAGATGAGGAAGTCATTCAAAAATCATGTTAAAAACTATTGTTGCACACAGAGTCCATGCAACTTATTATGTGATTTGTTAAGCAAATGTTTACTCCAGAACTTATTTAGGCTTGCCATAACAAAGGGGTTGAATACCCAGCTTTTCATTTGAATTAATTTGTAAACATTTCTAAAAACCTAATTACACTTTGACATTATGGGGTATTGTGTGTAGACCAGTGACACAAAATCTAAATCTAATCAATTTTAAATTCAGGCTGTAACACAACAAAATGTGGAAAAAGTGAAGGGGTGTGAATACTTTCTGAAGGTCTCTCTATCTATCAAGCCCCTGCTTCATAATAACTAGGGCCCTAGGGAGTCAACAATCTGAGCCGAATAAACCTGAACGGTCTGTTCATTCATTGGTAATAACAGTGTAATCAACAGAGAGAAGACTGAAGTACCCAGTACTACACAGCTTTCACAGACAATCATATGAAATCAATCCTTGTATAAGCGGCCCCTCTTTACAAGACAACAGCCCATATTAAACCACGCTGTTGTCAGGTAAACGCCACCATTACACAGGATTGAATTGAAATGTTCTATACAAATCCATACCTTCAGTGTTTCAGTGCAACAACAAGAGAAAGTGAAAACCCTGTCCACAGCAGTGCATCGATACCTTTGGTGTTCCAGTTGGGTTCAAGTGTTCTTCTATTCAGAACCTCTGACTCGGAGGCAGGGTGAGACAGTAGGCTCGGTCGCTATGCAGTGATTGCGTCCCAAATGGCACCCTATTCCCTATGAAGTGCACTACATTTGACCAGGTCTCCTATGGGCTCTGGTCAAAAGTAGTGCACTACACGTGGAATAGAGTGCCATTTGGGAGGAAGACAATGTTTATCCTTTATGACTTGTTAACAATGATACAAGGACAGAGGAAAGCAGAGGAGGTGACATGAGACGCAGGGATCCTCGCCCATGGAGTCTCATAACAAGGGCAGAGACAACGGTTGCTATGGAAACAACGACGAGGGGACAGACGACAGGTAGAGGAGAGTTGCCATGGGGACAGCCGGCGGTGGGTGGGTGTCTGTGTGGCAGTGTGCGTGTGTGGCGTGGGTGTGTTTCATTTACCGCTCGCCAGCTGATCGAGCAAAGCCTGCGCCGAACGAGTTGCTTCCTGAAGCTTCCGCAACTTCTCTGGCCTCTCCCTCTCTATCGCCTGAGAGAGAGAGAGAGAGAGAGAGAGAGAGAGAGAGAGAGAGAGAGAGAGAGGGAGACATAGAGAAACAGAGGGAGACAGAGAAACAGAGGGAAACAAAGAGGGAGGGAAAAAGTGATACATCATGGCCATAGTGACTGGCTGACAGTGTAGTGGTAGTGGCTGAGTAATGAGGTATGGTGCATTTTGGGTAACACTGCATTGTGAGGTGCATTATGGGTAAGGCTGCATGACCTATGACCTCACCAGGACTTTGTCGTGGAGCCCCTGTACGCTGCCCTCCTTCCTGGACAGGGAGAACTCTGGGCTCTGTAGGATGGCCTTGGAGCGCGTGATGAAACTGTGCAGCTCAGTGAAGTCCATGTCAAACCTGAACACACACAGAACAAAAAAGTCAATCCCTGCGCTGGTATAACGCTCCCAAGGTGTTGGACAACGTTAGGACAACCTGTTCACCAACTACACCTGCATATATACCTCTTCCTCTATGTCTTCCTCTGTGATCCAGTTTTTTATGGCTGTAAGATTCTCCTAGTAAACCTGAAGACACACACTCTTGTCTAATTCACAGTGCTCTACACGACCACACATGACCAGTTATAACAGCTGTACCGAACACTGTCTCCACATCACATCCCAAACATCTAAGGCATTCCTCTGTTCTCGCTAAGTTACACAGCACCAACTGAGAAACTGAACTATTCAATAGTGGTTGACTCAGACTAGAGACATAATCCAAACCTACCTGTTAGTCAGCCTGTCTCAGGCCGGCCAGGGACAAGAGAGAGAGACTAGCTTGAGTACAGAGGGAGAGGGGCACATAGATCTCTGGTCAAAACTACTGCACTATGTAGTGAATAGTGTTTCATTTGGTACGTCTCCAGAGACTGGCTGACAACTGGAATATTGTCTTTAGGCCCAGAATTCAATCGTTGCAGATAATGGATATTTCCCGCACGGCACACTACACACTAGACTCAGGATAAAATCAGGATGTGCAACGATCGAATTCCTGCTATCACTCAGTCACAATCGAATTCCTGCTATCACTCAAAGTCACAATCGAATTCCTGCTATCACTCAAAGTCACGATCGAATTCCTGCTATCACTCAGTCACGATCAAATTCCTGCTGTCGCTCAAAGTCACGATTGAATTCCTGCTATCGCTCAGTCACGATCAAATTCCTGCTGTCGCTCAAAGTCACGATTGAATTCCTGCTATGGCTCAGTCACGATCAAATTCCTGCTATCGCTCAGTCACGATCGAATTCCTGCTATCGCTCAGTCACGATCAAATTCCTGCTATCGCTCAGTCACGATCGAATTCCTGCTATCGCTCAGTCACGATCAAATTCCTGCTATCTCTCAGTCACGATCAAATTCCTGCTATCGCTCAGTCACGATCTAATTCCTGCTATCGCTCAGTCACGATCTAATTCCTGCTATCGCTCAGTCACGATCGAATTCCTGCTATCGCTCAAAGTCACCAAGACTATAATACGTCTACACCCCCAGTTTGGCCACACCCCCTGGTGATTCTGCAGAAAAGTGATTGGAGGAGCCTGCCACCTCACCTTTTCCTGAGCTCTGATTCGACAACAATCTGTCTCTTCTTCTGGGGCGGTGGAGAGGGCAGCGCTGCTTTAGTATTCTTCACCACCACCTTCTCACGCGTCGTCACCTTGGATACGCTCGCCGTCACCGAGTGTGTCAGCTTCGTCTGCGCGGTCTGCACCGTGGTTACAGCCAGAGAGATCTAAAACACAGACACACACACGTGTCAAAGAGCAGGTACACACACACAGTGTCAAGGCACAAACACACACAACATCAGTGTCAGCTCACACACACAGACAGACAGGTCAGGACACAAACACACACCGGAGATCCAAGGAATTTGTTTCTATCCTAAAAGTAAGAAAGTGAAGAATTGTTTGTGTTCAGCAATATGCCTGGGAGACCTTCTCTCGTCCGTGTGATCGACAGTGAATGTCAGAGTGACTGTTCCCTAGCAATGTTAGAGTGACTGTTACCTAGCAATGTTAGAGTGACTGTTCCCTAACAATGTTAGAGTGACTGTTCACTAACAATGTTAGAGTGACTGTTCCCTAGCAATGTTAGAGTGACTGTTCCCTAGCAATGTTAGAGTGACTGTTCCCTAGCAATGTTAGAGTGACTGTTCCCTAGCAATGTTAGTGACTGTTACCTAGCAATGTTAGAGTGACTGTTCCCTAGCAATGTTAGAGTGACTGTTCCCTAACAATGTTAGAGTGACTGTTCACTAACAATGTTAGAGTGACTGTTCCCTAGCAATGTTAGTGACTGTTACCTAGCAATGTTAGAGTGACTGTTCCCTAGCAATGTTAGAGTGACTGTTTCCTAACAATGTTAGAGTGACTGTTTCCTAGCAATGTTAGAGTGACTGTTCCCTAACTAGATGAATGTTAGAGTGACTGTTCACTAACAATGTTAGAGTGACTGTTCACTAACTAGATGAATGTTAGAGTGACTGTTCACTAACAATGTTAGAGTGACTGTTCCCTAGCAATGTTAGTGACTGTTACCTAGCAATTTTAGAGTGACTGTTCCCTAGCAATGTTAGAGTGACTGTTCCCTAACAATGTTAGAGTGACTGTTCCCTAGCAATGTTAGAGTGACAGTTCACTAACAATGTTAGAGTGACTGTTTCCTAACAATGTTAGAGTGACTGTTCACTAACAATATTAGAGTGACTGTTTCCTAGCAATGTTAGAGTGACTGTTACCTAACTAAATGAATGTTAGAGTGACTGTTCACTAACAATGTTAGAGTGACTGTTCACTAACAATGTTAGAGTGACTGTTACCTAACAATGTTAGAGTGACTGTTCCCTAACTAAATGAATGTTAGAGTGACTTTCCCTAGCAATGTTCGAGTGACTGTTCACTAACACGGAACCCAAACCGGCTGCGCGCGTGCACCATTGTGCGCCATCGTGCATAAATGTATTTTGTCCCCCCACACCAAACGCGATCACGACAGGCAGGTTAAAATATCAAAACAAACTCTGAAACAATTATATTAATTTGGGGACAGGTTGAAAAGCATTAAACATTTATGGCAATATAACTAGCTAGCTTGCACTTGCTAGCTAATTTGCCCTATTTAGCTAGGTTGCTGTTGCTAGCTAATTTGTCCTGAGATATAAACATTGAGTTGTTATTTTACCTGAAATGCACAAGGTCCTCTACTCCACCAATTAATCCAAACATAAAAGGGTCAACCGAATCGTTTCTAGTCATCGCTCCTCCTTCTAGGCTTTTTCTTCTCTTGACTTTATATTGCAATTGGCAACTTTCATAAATGAGGTGCATTACCTCCACTGACCTCGTTCGTCTTCAGTCACCCATGTGGGTATAACCAATGAGGAGATGGCACGTGGGTACCTGCTTTAATAAACCAATGAGGAGATGGGAGAGGCAGGACTTGCAGCTCGATCTGCATCAGATATAGAGCTGATTTCTATTTTAGCCCTTGGCAACGTAGAAGCTCATGTACGCGCGCGAGCAGTGTGGGTGGAATAATTGAATAACATAGATTTCTCAATTTAATTTGCAACGCGAGCGGTGTGGTCAGCCTGTAACAATGTTAGAGTGACTGTTCCATTGCAATGTTAGAGTGACTGTTCCCTAACAATGTTAGAGTGACTGTTCCCTAGCAATGTTAGAGTGACTGTTCCCTAGTAATGTTAGAGTGACTGTTCACTAACAATATTAGAGTGACTGTTCCCTAGCAATGTTAGAGTGACTGTTCACTAACAATATTAGAGTGACTGTTCACTAACAATATTAGAGTGACTGTTCCCTAACAATGTTAGAGTGACTGTTCCCTAGTAATGTTAGAGTGACTGTTCACTAACAATATTAGAGTGACTGTTCCCTAGCAATGTTAGAGTGACTGTTCACTAACAATATTAGAGTGACTGTTCCCTAACAATGTTAGAGTGACTGTTCCCTAGCAATGTTAGAGTGACTGTTCACTAACAATGTTAGAGTGACTGTTCACTAACAATGTTAGAGTGACTGTTCCCTAACAATGTTAGAGTGACTGTTACCTAACAATGTTAGAGTGACTGTTGACTAACTAGATGGATGTTAGAGTGACTGTTCACTAACAATGTCAGAGTGACTGTTCACTAACAATGTTAGAGTGACTGTTACCTAACAATGTTAGAGTGACTGTTCCCTAGCAATGTTAGAGTGACTGTTCCCTAACAATGTTAGAGTGACTGTTGACTAACTAGATGAATGTTAGAGTGACTGTTCACTAACAATGTTAGAGTGACTGTTACCTAACAATGTTAGAGTGACTGTTCACTAACAATGCTAGAGTGACTGTTACCTAACAATGTTAGAGTGACTGTTCCCTAACTAGATGAATGTTAGAGTGACTGTTCCTCAACAATGCTAGTGACTGTTCCCTGCCTGTTCCGTAACTCTATGAAAAACATATACGTTTTCATGTAAAATAGTCACAGGTTTATGGGGTAAACAAACTATTTCAATAAACTTGATGTTGTTCTTTTCTGAGCTAAAAGCCTGAAGTGATCTAATCAGTGGTTGACTTGGGCAGGAGTTGGTCGGAGCTGACTACCGGCACCTAAAATGTTCTACTGCTCCTCTTCTAGAATATTAGCTCAAAAGTGTTGTGGAGCTCCTGCACCTAAATATAAACAGTACAGGCACTGAAAATGAAACCAGAACCTATTTCAGTCCAGGTAATGCTCTGGACGTGAGGAGCCTTTCACACTGTATTGAAATGAAAGAAAGAAGAGCTTCACTTAGATACATTTGTTCTTTCACATTTTACAACTGTTACTCTCTCGTGGATGTGTGGTAGGGTCAATAAGAGAAATAAAGTGTGAGCTATTTAGTTGTTAGGAAACTAAACTGAAGCCCTGATCAGTGAGGTGTGGAGTCCAAACAGTGCTTTATCTCTGATAACACAGATAACTCTTAACATCCTCTGTGTGATCAAATAGACATTTTCATGTTGTACGTGTGCTTGCTTATGTGTTTGTCCAAGTACATAAAGATGCATAAAGATGCACTTTCTGTATAATCTCAGGCAGTCAAATTGTGAACCACATCATCAAATTGTGTATTATGTGTATTATGTCATCAAATTGTATACCACGTCATCAAATTGTGTACTATGTCATCAAATTGGCTACGTCATCAAATTGTGTACTATGTCATCAAATTGTGTATTACGTCATCCAATCCTGCAAAATATGATACAAATCCAATTGAAACTATGTGTTTAGAATTTGTTGTGCTTAAGATCATGGAGTGCATTTTTAATTCCATTGTACATGACCAAAGTGTGTGGCAGACCTGGGTTCAAATACTATTTGATATCTCTCATGAACGCTGAGTGTTTGCTATAGCCTGGATGGGTCCCGGATGGGCGAAGTTTGCCAGTTTGGGACTATTCTAATGATCCAGAAGGCCAGACAAGCCCAGTCAAGCACAGATAACATATTTGAAATGATTTTAAATAGTATTTGAACTCAGGTCTGGTTTGTTGAATATGAATATGCCCTCACACATTATGGTCAGGGACAAAATAGATGTATGACAGACAGGCTAATAGATTGGTCAAACAGTGATATTGGAGTGTCGTGCTGCCATGGCGACCGTGAGATGTGAGATAGCAGCTGGCTGACAGCTGATGGATGCTAGAGGTGGTTGATTAACACTGGGCTCATGAAGACACCACACTACAACTAGGGTCAAATAATATGATTATAACGGGCCTGGAGAGAGAGAGACATATGATTATAATGGACCTGGAGAGAGAGACATATGATTATAATGGGCCTGGAGAGAGAGACATATGATTATAATGGGCCTGGAGAGAGATAGACATATGATTATAATGGACCTGGAGAGAGAGACATATGATTATAATGGACCTGGAGAGAGAGACATATGATTATAATGGGCCTGGAGAGAGAGACATATGATTATAATGGACCTGGAGAGAGAGACATATGATTATAATGGACCTGGAGAGAGAGACATATGATTATAATGGGCCTGGAGAGAGAGACATATGATTATAATGGGCCTGGAGAGAGAGACATATGATTATAATGGGCCTGGAGAGAGAGACATATGATTATAATGGACCTGGAGAGAGAGAGACATATGATTATAATGGGCCTGGAGAGAGAGACATGTGATTATAATGGACCTGGAGAGAGAGACATATGATTATAATGGACCTGGAGAGAGAGACATATGATTATAATGGGCCTGGAGAGAGAGACATATGATTATAATGGACCTGGAGAGAGAGAGACATATGATTATAATGGACCTGGAGAGAGAGACATATGATTATAATGGGCTGAAGAGAGAGACATATGATTATAATGGGCTGAAGAGAGAGACATGATTATAATGGACCTGGAGAGAGAGACATATGATTATAATGGGCCTGGAGAGAGAGACATATGATTATAATGGACCTGGAGAGAGAGACATATGATTATAATGGGCCTGGAGAGAGAGACATATGATTATAATGGACCTGGAGAGAGAGACATATGATTATAATGGACCTGGAGAGAGAGACATATGATTATAATGGGCCTGGAGAGAGAGACATATGATTATAATGGACCTGGAGAGAGAGACATATGATTATAATGGACCTGGAGAGAGAGACATATGATTATAATGGGCCTGGAGAGAGAGACATATGATTATAATGGACCTGGAGAGAGAGACATATGATTATAATGGACCTGGAGAGAGAGAGACATATGATTATAATGGACCTGGAGAGAGAGAGACATATGATTATAATGGGCCTGGAGAGAGAGACATGATTATAATGGGCCTGGAGAGAGAGACATATGATTATAATGGACCTGGAGAGAGAGACATATGATTATAATGGACCTGGAGAGAGAGACATATGATTATAATGGGCCTGGAGAGAGAGACATATGATTATAATGGGCTGAAGAGAGAGACAGAAAGGGGGAAATAGATAGTTGGAGAGAGAGACAGACAGCAACACAATTTGACCCAACCAAATCATGAGAAAACAAAAAGATAATTACTTGACACATCGGAAAGAATTAACAAAAAAACAGAGCAAACTAGAATGCTATTTGGCCCTAAACAGAGAGTACACAGTGGTAGAATACCTGACCACTGTGACTGACCCAAACTTAAGGAAAGCGTTGACTATGTACAGACTCAGTGAGCATAGCCTTGCTATTGAGAAAGGCCGCCGTAGGCAGACCTGGCTCTCAAGAGAAGACAGGCTATGTGCACACTGCCCACAAAATGAGGTGGAAACTGAGCTGCACTTCCTAACCTCCTGCCCAATGTATGACCATATTAGAGACACATATTTCCCTCAGATTACACAGATCCACAAAGAATTAGAAAACAAACCGATTTTGATAAACTCCCATATCTACTGGGTGAAATACCACAGTGTGACATCACAGCAGAAATATTTGTAACCTGTTGCCACAGGAAAAGGTCAACCAGTGAAGAACAAACACCATTGTAAATACAACCCATATTTATGCTTGTTTATTTTCCCTTTTGTACTTTAACCATTTTTACAACACTGTATATATACATAATATGACATTTGTAATGCCTTTATTCTTTTGAAACTTCTGTATGTGTAATGTTTACTGTTTATTTTTATTGTTTATTTCACTTTTGTATATTATCTACTCCACTTGCTTTGGCAATGTTAACATATGTTTCCCATGCCAATAAAGCCCTTGAATTGAATTGACAGAAAGGGAGAAATAGATAGTTGGAGAGAGAAAGAGAGAGAGAGAGAGAGAGAGAGAGAGAGAGAGAGAGAGAGAGAGAGAGAGAGAGAAAGAAAGGGGGAGAAATACAAACACAGAGAGAGACAGAGAAAGTGGTTGAGATGGAGAGAAAGAGAGACAGATGAAACGGATGCGACTGACAGATAGTATTTGAACTCAGGTCTGGTTTGTTGAATATGAATATGCCCTCACACATTATGGTCAGGGACAAAATAGATGTATGACAGACAGGCTAATAGATTGGTCAAACAGTGATATTGGAGTGTCGTGCTGCCATGGCGACCGTGAGATGTGAGATAGCAGCTGGCTGACAGCTGATGGATGCTAGAGGTGGTTGATTAACACTGGGCTCATGAAGATACCACACTACAACTAGGGTCAAATAATATGATTATAACGGGCCTGGAGAGAGAGAGACATATGATTATAATGGACCTGGAGAGAGAGACATATGATTATAATGGGCCTGAAGAGAGAGACATATGATTATAATGGGCCTGGAGAGAGAGAGACATATGATTATAATGGACCTGGAGAGAGATAGACATATGGTTATAATGGACCTGGAGAGAGAGACATATGATTATAATGGGCCTGGAGAGAGAGAGACATATGATTATAATGGGCCTGGAGAGAGAGAGACATATGATTATAATGGGCCTGAAGAGAGAGACATATGATTATAATGGGCCTGGAGAGAGAGAGACATATGATTATAATGGACCTGGAGAGAGAGAGACATATGATTATAATGGGCCTGGAGAGAGAGACATATGATTATAATGGGCCTGGAGAGAGAGAGACATATGATTATAATGGACCTGGAGAGAGAGAGACATATGATTATAATGGACCTGGAGAGAGAGACATATGATTATAATGGGCCTGGAGAGAGAGAGACATATGATTATAATGGGCCTGGAGAGAGAGACATATGATTATAATGGGCCTGGAGAGAGAGACATGATTATAATGGACCTGGAGAGAGAGACATATGATTATAATGGACCTGGAGAGAGACATATGATTATAATGGACCTGGAGAGAGAGACATATGGTTATAATGGGCCTGGAGAGAGAGACATGATTATAATGGGCCTGGAGAGAGAGACATATGATTATAATGGACCTGGAGAGAGAGACATATGGTTATAATGGACCTGGAGAGAGAGACATATGATTATAATGGGCCTGGAGAGAGAGACATATGATTATAATGGACCTGGAGAGAGAGAGACATATGATTATAATGGGCCTGGAGAGAGAGAGACATATGATTATAATGGGCCTGGAGAGAGAGACATATGATTATAATGGACCTGGAGAGAGAGACATATGATTATAATGGGCCTGGAGAGAGAGACATATGATTATAATGGACCTGGAGAGAGAGAGACATATGATTATAATGGACCTGGAGAGAGAGAGACATATGATTATAATGGACCTGGAGAGAGAGACATATGATTATAATGGACCTGGAGAGAGAGACATATGGTTATAATGGACCTGGAGAGAGAGAGACAT
>NW_021823073.1:1670206-1715206 GCF_901001165.1 Salmo trutta | reverse complement strand
TACTGAACTCCACAGGTTGAACTCCACTGGCCACCTCTCCACCCAGTTTCTACAGGACATGCTACTGAACTCCACAGGTTGAACTCCACTGGCCACCTCTCCACCCGGTTTCTACAGGACATTCTACTGAACTACACAGGTTGAACTCCACTGGCCACCTCTCCACCCGGTTTCTACAGGACATTCTACTGAACTCCACAGGTTGAACTCCACTGGCCACCTCTCCACCCGGTTTCTACAGGACATTCTACTGAACTACACAGGTTGAACTCCACTGGCCACCTCTCCACCCGGTTTCTACAGGACATTCTACTGAACTACACAGGTTGAACTCCACTGGCCACCTCTCCACCCGGTTTCTACAGGACATTCTACTGAACTCCACAGGTTGAACTCCACTGGCCACCTCTCCACCCGGTTTGTCAATAGAAGACATGTAAAGGTCAGCCTTTCAGAATGTATGTTTGTCCTCTGTTTCTTATAGCTGCAGTTAAAACAGGTTTGGTTGTTTGGTGCCATATCGTATCGCTCCATCTAAACACTAAACAACAACAACACTCTGCATTAGACTGTATCTCTATTATGATTCATACTGACAAGACTACGGCATCTTCTCCCATTATCTCCTAATAACCACATACAAGAGACAAATAAACTAACTAACAAAGCAATTTCCCCTTTTCTCTCCCTCTCTCTCTTCTGCTCCACCTGCTCTCTCTCTCTCTCTCTCTCTCTCTCTCTCTCTCTCTTCTGCTCCACCTGCTCTCTCTCTCTCTCTCTCTCTCTCTCTCTCTCTCTTCTGCTCCACCTGCTCTCTCTCTCTCTCTCTCTCTCTCTAACTCTCTCTCTCTCTCTAACTCTCTCTCTCTCTCTCTCTCTCTCTCTCTCTCTCTCTCTCTCTCTCTCTCTCTCTCTCTCTCTCTCTCTCTCTCTCTCTCTCTCTCTCTCTCTCTCTCTCTCTCTCTCTCTCTCTCTCTCTCTCTCTCTCTCTCTCTCTCTCTCTCTCTCTCTCTCTCTCTATATATATATATATATAGAGCAGAACAGAATCCTGAGTTCCTGGATAACTGCTAGACATGGTTAATCACCAGAGAACACTCATTATTTACCATCCAATCTATTTACACACAAATACTACGTTCTACCCGAATGGGTTTCTCTTCTCTCTTCCACTAAGGGAGAACATCAGCCGACAGTGTACTAGACAGTGTACTAGACATTGTACTAGACAGTGTACTAGACAGTGTACTAGACAGTGTACTAGACAGTGTACTAGACAGTGTACTAGACAGTGTACTAGACATTGTACTAGACAGTGTACTAGACAGTGTACTAGACAGTGTACTAGACAGTGTACTAGACAGTGTACTAGACATTGTACTAGACAGTGTACTAGACAGTGTACTAGACAGTGTATTAGACATTGTACTAGACATTGTACTAGACAGTATACTAGATAGTGGTATTAGACATTGTACTAGACAGTGTACTAGACAGTATACTAGATAGTGGTATTAGACATTGTACTTGACAGTGTACTAGACAGTGTACTAGACAGTGTACTAGACATTGTACTAGACAGTGTACTAGACAGTGTACTAGACAGTGTACTAGACATTGTACTAGACAGTGTACTAGACAGTGTACTAGACAGTGTACTAGATAGTGTACTAGACATTGTACTAGACATTGTACTAGACAGTGTAGTTGACAGTGTACTAGACATTGTACTAGACAGTGTACTAGACATTGTACTAGACAGTATACTAGATAGTGGTATTAGACATTGTACTTGACAGTGTACTAGACAGTATACTAGATAGTGGTATTAGACATTGTACTTGACAGTGTACTAGACAGTGTATTAGACATTGTACTTGACAGTGTACTAGACAGTGTATTAGACATTGTACTAGACATTGTACTAGACAGTATACTAGATAGTGGTATTAGACATTGTACTTGACAGTGTACTAGACAGTGTATTAGACATTGTACTTGACAGTGTACTAGACAGTGTATTAGACATTGTACTAGACATTGTACTAGACAGTATACTAGATAGTGGTATTAGACATTGTACTAGACAGTGTACTAGATAGTGGTATTAGACATTGTACTAGACAGTGTACTAGACAGTGTATTAGACATTGTACTAGACATTGTACTAGACAGTATACTAGATAGTGGTATTAGACATTGTACTAGACAGTGTACTAGACAGTGTATTAGACATTGTACTAGACATTGTACTAGACAGTATACTAGATAGTGGTATTAGACATTGTACTTGACAGTGTACTAGACATTGTACTAGACATTGTACTAGACAGTATACTAGATAGTGGTATTAGACATTGTACTTGACAGTGTACTAGATAGTGTATTAGACAGTGTATAAGAACACACAACTTATGCATGATTACTCTGTTTCTGTTTTGTGTGTGTGTGTGTGTGTGTGTGTGTGTGTGTGTGTGTGTGTGTGTGTGTCCTGCCTGTCTCACCTGTAGTTTCTCCTCCAGGGCAGCGGTGGCGCTGTCTCCACTGTTCTCATCCACCACCACCACCATGTGTGTCAGAGAGTTGACACGCACCTGCTCCAACTCTAGGTCCTCCTGCAACAGCTACAACAGGCATGATAATTGGGTTGAGTCTAGTAGGGACAAAATGGAAGGAAATGGCCCAAAATGGAAGGAAATGGCCCAAAATGGAAGGAAATGGCCCAAAGTGGAAGGAAATGGAATGACACTATCTGAAGTGATCTAATAGTAAATGTCCATGATTATTTCACTAGGATGTGCTGTAATGAACATAACCCTGAAAGGACCCCAGCCCTGCAGGTAGCTAGATAGTAGGTGACCTACTTTGTGGTCCTCTACTTGGTGTTTAACATCCTCCAGGTCTGGCCCCATAGGCTGAGCCCCCATCCGCTTGATCCGCCCCTCTGTCAGCTCCAACCAATCAGTGAGCTGCTTCAACTGCTGGTGCTGAAGGTCCATCAACACCTCGTGGAGTCTGGGGGAGGAGGATGAGAGGAGAGAGGAGAGGAGAGAAGAGGAGGAGAAAAGAAGAGGAGAGGAGAAGAAAAGAGAGGGAGGAGGAGAAGAGAGGAGGAAAGGAGAGGAGGGGAGGAGAGGAGAAGAGGAGAGGAGAGAAAAAGAGGAGCGAAGAGAGGGAGAAGGAGAGGAGAGAAGAGAAGAGGAGAGGAGAAGAGCAGAGGGAAGGAGAGGAGTAGAGGAGAGGAGAGGAAAAGAGAGGGAGGAGGAGAGGAGGAGAGGAGAGGAGGAAAGGAGAGGAGAGGAGGAGAGGAGAAGAGGAGAGGAGAAGAGAGGGAGGAGGAGAGGAGGAGAGGAGAAGAGAGGGGGGAGGAGAGGAGAGGGGAAGTGAGGAAGGAGGAGAGAGGAAGGAGAGGAGGAGAGGAGAGACTGAGCAAAGAGGGCAGGGGGCTGTTGAGTACAGCTAGATCCTAACTAGACACCTCACAGAGAGCTGCAGCTGAGGTCTATTCAAAACATAATATTACCTTCAAGGACAGAGAGACATATTTCTCACCCAGAGAGACAGGCTGGCTTTCAGAGGAATTTGTGTTTGTTTGTGTGTGTGTGTGTGTGTGTGTGTGTGTGTGGTGTGTGTGTGTGTGTGTGTGTGTGTGTGTGTGTGTGTGTGTGTGTGTGTGTGCGCTTGTGTGTGCATGTGTGTGCATGTGTGTGCATGTGTGTGCTTGTGTGGGTGCATGCAAATGTGTGTGTGTGTGTGTACTTGTGTGTGTGCTTGTGTGTGTGGGTAGGTGCATGCAAAAGTCTGTGTGTGTTCCCAATCGAGAGCATCCTGTCGCACAATCGAGAGCATCCTGTCGGGCTGTATCACCGCCTGGTATGGCAGCTGCTCCGCCCATAACCGTAAGGCTCTCCAGAGGGTGGTGAGGTCTGCACAACGCATCACCGGGGGCAAACTACCTGCCCTCCAGGACACCTACAGTACCCGATGTCACAGGAAGGCCAAAAAGATCATCAAGGGCAACAACCACCCGAGCCACTGCCTGTTCACCCCACTACCATCTAGAAGGTGAGGTCAGTACAGGTGCATCAAAGCTGGGACCGAGAGACTGAAAAACAGCTTCTATCTCAAGGCCATCAGACTGTTAAACAGCATCACTAACATTGAGTGGCTGCTGTCAACATACTGAATCAAATCTCTAGCCACTTTAATAATTCAAAATTGGATGTAATAAATGTATAACTAGTCACTTTAAACAATGTCACTTTATATAATGTTTACATACCCTACATTACTCATATGTATATACTGTACTCTATACCATCTACTGCATCTTGCCTATGCTGCTCGGCCATCGCTCATCCATATATTTATATGTACTTATTCTTATTCATTCCTTTACAATTGTGTGTATAAGGTAGTTGTTGTGCAATTGGTAGATTACTTGTTAGATATTTCTGCACTGTCGGAACTAGAAGCACAAGCATTTTGCTACACTCGCATTAACATCTGCTAACCATGTGTATGTGACAAATCAAATTTGATTTGATTTTGATTTGTGTGTGTGTGTGTGTGTGCCTGCCTGTGTGTCTGTGTACAGTATGTGCAGGGTTGGGTAGGTTACTTTCTAAATGTAATCTGTTACAGCTAATAGTTACCGGTCCAAAATTGTAATCAGTAACGTAATTTTTGGATTAACCAAACTCAGTAACATAATCTGATTACATTCAGTTACTTTTAGATTACTTTCCCCTCAAGAGGCATTAAAAGAAGACACACATTTATATACTGCTCAAAAAAATAAAGGGAACACTTAAACAACACAATGTAACTCCAAGTCAATCACACTTCTGTGAAATCAAACTGTCCACTTAGGAAGCAACACTGATTGACAATAAATTTCACATGCTGTTGTGCAAATGGAATAGACAACAGGTGGAAATGATAGGCAATTAGCAAGACACCCCCAATAAAGGAGTGGTTCTGCAGGTGGAGACCACAGACCACTTCTCAGTTCCTATGCTTCCTGGCTGATGTTTTGGTCACTTTTGAATGCTGGCGGTGCTTTCACTCTAGTGGTAGCATGAGACGGAGTCTACAACCCACACAAGTGGCTCAGGTAGTGCAGCTCATCCAGGATGGCACATCAATGCGAGCTGTGGCAAGAAGGTTTGCTGTGTCTGTCAGCGTAGTGTCCAGAGCATGGAGGCGCTTACAGGAGACAGGCCAGTACATCAGGAGACGTGGAGGAGGCCGTAGGAGGGCAACAACCCAGCAGCTGGACCGCTACCTCCGCCTTTCTGCAAGGAGGAGCAGGAGAAGCACTGCCAGAGCCCTGCAAAATGACCTCCAGCAGGCCACAAATGTGCATGTGTCTGCTCAAACGGTCAGAAACAGACTCCATGAGGGTGGTATGAGGGCCCGACGTCCACAGGTGGGGGTTGTGCTTACAGCCCAATGCCGTGCAGGACGTTTGGCATTTGCCAGAGAACACCAAGATTGGCAAATTCGCCACTGGCGCCCTGTGCTCTTCACAGATGAAAGCAGGTTCACACTGAGCACATGTGACAGACGTGACAGTCTGGAGACGCCGTGGAGAACGTTCTGCTGCCTGCAACATCCTCCAGCATGACCGGTTTGGTGGTGGGTCAGTCATGGTGTGGGGTGGCATTTCTTTGGGGGGCCGCACAGCCCTCCATGTGCTCGCCAGAGGTAGCCTGACTGCCATTAGGTACCGAGATGAGATCCTCAGACCCCTTGTGAGACCATATGCTGGTGCGGTTGGCCTCCTAATGCAAGACAATGCTAGACCTCATGTGGCTGGAGTGTGTCAGCAGTTCCTGCAAGAGGAAGGCATTGATGCTATGGACTGGCCCGCCCGTTCCCCAGACCTGAATCCAATTGAGCACATCTGGGACATCATGTCTCGCTCCATCCACCACAGACTGTCCAGGAGTTGGCGGATGCTTTAGTCCAGGTCTGGGAGGAGATCCCTCAGGTGACCATCCACCACCTCATCAGGAGCATGCCCAGGCGTTGTAGGGAGGTCATACAGGCACGTGGAGGCCACACACACTACTGAGCCTCATTTTGACTTGTTTTAAGGACATTCCATCAAAGTTGGATCAGCCTGTAGTGTGGTTTTCCACTTTAATTTTGAGTGTGACTCCAAATCCAGACCTCCATGGGTTGATAAATTGGATTTCCATTGATTATTATTGTGTGATTTTGTTGTCAGCACATTCAACTATGTAAAGAAAAAAGTATTTAATAAGATTATTTCATTCATTCAGATCTAGGATGTGTTATTTTAGTGTTCCCTTTATTTTTTTGAGCAGTGTATTATCAATTGAACAACATCTACTGCAGGATAAATCAATGTTAGAGTTTACATAGCTGTGTCACGTCCTGACCAGTGAAAGAGGTCATTTGCCATAGTAGAATGGTCAGGGCGTGGCAGGGGGGTTTGTTTTGTATGTATTTTGGGTTTTCTGTTTCTATGTGTTGGTTTTCATGTTCGGCCAGGTATGGTTTCCAATCAGAGGCAGGTGTCTTTCGTTGTCTCTGATTGGAAGCCATACTTAGGCAGCCTGTTTTTCCTTTGGGGTTGTGGGTAGTTGTTTTCCGTTTTAGTCGTAGTACCTGACGGGACTGTTGTTGGTCGTTTTCTTGTTTTGCTGTTTGAAGTGTTTTCATTAAAGAAAAAGAATGAGCACTATCCACGCTGCGTCTTGGTCTCCATTCCACGACCCCTGTGACAAGCTGGCCATATATGGATGTTACATTCTACTTTATGGGTTGGTTATGTAGGCTTCTTCAGACCCATCGCTTTCTAAAACACATAATTATACCATTAGGCTATATCTTTACATTAAACACCAGAGTGTTTCAGATTTACAGTCGTTCCAATTCATTAAATACCCCTTGCTCTTCAAGAAGAGGACTGGGAAATGTAACAACACCACGGGGGAGTTGAGGAGAGGACTGGGAAATGTAACAACACCACGGGGGAGTTGAGGAGAGGACTGGGAAATGTAACAACACCACGGGGGAGTTGAGGAGAGGACTGGGAAATGTAACAACACCACCACGGGGGAGTTGAGAAGAGGACTGGGAAATGTAACAACACCACGGGGGAGTTGAGGAGAGGACTGGGAAATGTAACAACACCACCACGGGGGAGTTGAGGAGAGGACTGGGAAATGTAACAACACCACCACGGGGGAGTTGAGGAGAGGACTGGGAAATGTAACAACACCACGGGGGAGTTGAGGAGAGGACTGGGAAATGTAACAACACCACCACGGGGGAGTTGAGGAGAGGACTGGGAAATGTAACAACACCACCACGGGGGAGTTGAGGAGAGGACTGGGAAATGTAACAACACCACGGGGGAGTTGAGGAGAGGACTGGGAAATGTAACAACACCACCACGGGGGAGTTGAGGAGAGGACTGGGAAATGTAACAACACCACCACGGGGGAGTTGAGGAGAGGACTGGGAAATGTAACAACACCACGGGGGAGTTGAGGAGAGGACTGGGAAATGTAACAACACCACGGGGGAGTTGAGGAGAGGACTGGGAAATGTAACAACACCACGGGGGAGTTGAGGAGAGGACTGGGAAATGTAACAACACCACCACGGGGGAGCTGAGGAGAGGACTGGGAAATGTAACAACACCACACGGGGGAGCTGAGGAGAGGACTGGGAAATGTAACAACACCACGGGGGAGTTGAGGAGAGGACTGGGAAATGTAACAACACCACCACGGGGGAGTTGAGGAGAGGACTGGGAAATGTAACAACACCACCACGGGGGAGTTGAGGAGAGGACTGGGAAATGTAACAACACCACGGGGGAGTTGAGGAGAGGACTGGGAAATGTAACAACACCACCACGGGGGAGTTGAGGAGAGGACTGGGAAATGTAACAACACCACCACGGGGGAGTTGAGGAGAGGACTGGGAAATGTAACAACACCACCACGGGGGAGTTGAGGAGAGGACTGGGAAATGTAACAACACCACGGGGGAGTTGAGGAGAGGACTGGGAAATGTAACAACACCACCACGGGGGAGTTGAGGAGAGGACTGGGAAATGTAACAACACCACGGGGGAGTTGAGGAGAGGACTGGGAAATGTAACAACACCACGGGGGAGTTGAGGAGAGGACTGGGAAATGTAACAACACCACGGGGGAGTTGAGGAGAGGACTGGGAAATGTAACAACACCACGGGGGAGTTGAGGAGAGGACTGGGAAATGTAACAACACCACCACGGGGGAGTTGAGAAGAGGACTGGGAAATGTAACAACACCACCACGGGGGAGTTGAGGAGAGGACTGGGAAATGTAACAACACCACGGGGGAGTTGAGAAGAGGACTGGGAAATGTAACAACACCACCACGGGGGAGTTGAGGAGAGGACTGGGAAATGTAACAACACCACCACGGGGGAGTTGAGGAGAGGACTGGGAAATGTAACAACACCACGGGGGAGTTGAGGAGAGGACTGGGAAATGTAACAACACCACGGGGGAGTTGAGGAGAGGACTGGGAAATGTAACAACACCACCACGGGGGAGTTGAGGAGAGGACTGGGAAATGTAACAACAACACCACGGGGGAGTCGAGGAGAGGACTGGGAAATGTAACAACACCACCACGGGGGAGTTGAGGAGAGGACTGGGAAATGTAACAACACCACCACGGGGGAGTTGAGGAGAGGACTGGGAAATGTAACAACACCACGGGGGAGTTGAGAAGAGGAGGAACTCTCTCAAGCTGTTATTCCACAGGCTGGGAGCCACACTATGCAGCTGTTGCAAGAGCGCATTTTTTCACTGGCTGTCCACTGGTCACAAAAACAATGATTGATTGGCAGCTTAAACTTCTTGAATTCAACCATTGTTGGATTAAATACACATATACGTTTGTGAACAGCCATCCACAACATTCACAACCTCCACAACATTCACAACCTCCACAACCTCCACAACATTCACAACCTCCACAACCTCCACAACATTCACAACATTCACAACCTCCACAACATTCACAACCTCCACAACCTCCACAATCTCCACAACATTCACAACCTCCACAACCTCCACAATCTCCACAATCTCCACAAGCTCCACAATCTCCACAACCTCCACAACCTCCACAACCTCCTCAACCTCCTCAACCTCCTCAACCTCCACAACCTCCACAACCTCCACAACCTCCTCAACCTCCACAACCTCCACAACCTCCACAACCTCCACAACCTCCACAACCTCCTCAACCTCCTCAACCTCCTCAACCTCCACAACCTCCACAACCTCCTCAACCTCCTCAACCTCCTCAACCTCCTCAACCTCCTCAACCTCCACAACCTCCACAACCTCCACAACCTCCTCAACCTCCACAACCTCCACAACCTCCTCAACCTCCTCAACCTCCACAACCTCCACAACCCATGATACTAAATAGTAATAATAGCTAAATCAGAGAGCAGCAGTGTGATTCACATTTGTTATTTTTTACTTAACACTTATTCTTCTTAAAACTGCATTGTTGTTTAAGGGCCTGTCAGTCAGCATTTCACTGTAAGGTCTACACCTGTTGTATTTGAGGCATGTGACAAATAACATTTGATTTGATTTGATCAATGCGCTATGCAGCCCAGATATCAGTAATAAGTGATATCCATATCGCCCGTTGGGCTACACCACTACTGTCGTCTTTACCTCCAAGAATTTATTCAAGTTGGATAATCTTTGGATGCCGACAGAAGTCACACCATTGGAAGACATAGCTTGGACTGTAGCCTACAAAAGCCTATTCCTGCTCTTTTCCCGCAATCCATCAAACACATTTGGTGTGTCATCATAGTGGTCTCTGAGTTGTGGTCAGACTCACTTAGGTGGAACAAATTTGCTCCTTTTTTCAATGCTGATTTGAATGTCATTGAGAAAACAGAAAGCTGTCATAAAGAATTGTTTCACAAACATCCTTTCTGAATTTAAAAGTAATCTGAGAAGTAATCATCTAGTTCTTACAAAAGTATCTGTAATCCGATTACAATATTTTAGTTAGTAGCGTAACGGATTACAGTTACTGTTTTTTGTAATATGTTACATGTAATCTGTTATTCCCCAACCCTGTGTATGTGTGGAGTCATTATGGAGGGATCAGGGGTTAGGAAGTGATGGAGTGGTCTCTGTGACTGGGGCCTCCCCGGAATAATGCATTGGCTTCTCTGGTTGATGAATTCCTTAACACATGTTCTCACTGATTACCAGCAGAGATTACCAGCAGAGATTACCAGCAGAGATTACGAGCAGACATTACCAGCAGAGATTACCAGCAGAGATTACCAGCAGACATTACCAGCAGACATTACGAGCAGACATTACCAGCAGACATTACGAGCAGACATTACGAGCAGACATTACCAGCAGAGATTACCAGCAGACATTACCAGCAGACATTACGAGCAGACATTACCAGCAGACATTACCAGCAGACATTACCAGCAGACATTACCAGCAGACATTACGAGCAGACATTACCAGCAGAGATTACCAGCAGACATTACGAGCAGACATTACCAGCAGAGATTACCAGCAGACATTACCAGCAGACATTACCAGCAGACATTACCAGCAGACATTACCAGCAGAGATTACGAGCAGACATTACCAGCAGACATTACCAGCAGACATTACCAGCAGAGATTACCAGCAGACATTACGAGCAGACATTACCAGCAGACATTACCAGCAGACATTACCAGCAGAGATTACCAGCAGACATTACGAGCAGACATTACCAGCAGACATTACCAGCAGACATTACCAGCAGACATTATGAGCAGACATTACCAGCAGACATTACCAGCAGACATTACCAGCAGACATTACCAGCAGACATTACCAGCAGACATTACCAGCAGAGATTTCCAAGAGGGAGGCAGGTGATAATCACCCTAATGTAGGTATGGTCCATAGGTTGTCTGCCTGTGTGTGTGTGTGTGTGTGTGTGTGTGTGTGTGTGTGTGTGTGTGTGTGTGTGTGTGTGTGTGTGTGTGTATCCATCCATGTGTGTGTGTGTGTGTAGGCATCCATCCATGTGTGTGTGTGCCCTACCTGCTCTGTTTCTCCATGCTAGCCACTCTGAGGTGTTCCCAGCGGGAGTTGAGGAGGTTCATCTGCTCCCTGACCTCTTTCTCCTCCTCCTCCGTTAAATGGCCCTCACCCAGCAGGGCACTGCCCGCACGCAGCACCCTGCCCACACTGCCCTGGTGGGATGTCAGCTCCACCATGTAGCCCTGAGAGAACACACACACACACACACACACACACACACACACACACACACACACACACACACACACACACACACACAGACACAGGGACACACAGACACACACATAGACACAGGAACACACAGACACACACATAGACACAGGAACACACAGACACACACACGCACACAGGAACACACACACACACACATAGACACAGGAACACACAGACACACACATAGACACAGGAACACACAGACACACACACACACACAGGAATACACAGACACACACATAGACACAGGAATACACAGACACACACATAGACACAGGAATACACAGACACACACATAGACACAGGAACACACAGACACACACACACACACACAGGAACACACAGACACACACACACACACACACACACCCAGTACATGTTATAGTATATAATGAACACCGGGGGAAAACACACAGTCAGGTTTTCTACCTGAACAGATATTCCCTTCATCTTTCCTTTCTTCTTCCATTGTGTTGTAATTCATTATTATAAACTAAACTACCCTTGGACTTTTTACACATTTTGTTGTTTTACAGCCTGAAGTTAAAATTGATTCAATTGAGAGGTTTTGTCACTGGCCTACCCACAATACCCCATAATGTCAAAGTGGAATTATGTTTTCGATTTTTTTACCAAATTAATTAAAAATGAAAAGCTGAAATGCCTTGAGTCAATAAGTATTCAACCTCTTTGTTATGGCAAGACTAAATAAGTTCAGGAGTAAAAATGTGCTTAACAAGTCACATAATAAGTTGCATGGACTCTGTGTGCAATAACAGTGTTTAACATGATTTTTGAATGACTTCCTCATCTCTGTACCCCACACATACAATTATTTGTAAAGTCCCTCAGTCAGGCAGTGAATTTCAAACACAGATTCAACCACAAATACCAGGGAGGTTTTCCAATGCCTCACAAAGAAAGGCACCTATTGGTAGATGGGTAAAAATAAAACAGCAGACATTGCATATCCCTTTGAGCATGGTGAAGTTATTAATTCCACTTTGGATGGTGTATCAATACACCCCGTCACTACAAAGATACAGGCGTCCTTCCTAACTCAGTTGCCGGAGAGCAAGGAAACCACTCAGGGATAGTTACTCCACAATAGTAACCTAATTGACTGAGGGAAAAAAAGAAGCCTGTACAAAATTATAATATCTACAGAACATGTATCCGGTTTGCAACAAGGCACTAAATTAATACTGCAAAAGAATTGCAAAACAGTTAACTTTTTGTCCGGAATAAAAAGTGTTATGTTTGGGCAAATCCAATACAACACATTACTGAATACCACTCTCCATATTTTCAAGCATAGTGGTGGCTGCATCATGTTATGGGTATGCTTGTCATCGTTAAACATTCACTTTGTCATTGAGATTTGTTATTTTATTTAATCCATTGTGAATTCAAGCTGAAACAAAACAAAATGTGGAATAAGTCAAGGGGTATGAATACTTTCTGAAGGCCCTGTAGCTATGTCCCCTCTATGGTGTCCCTAGTGTTCATCGCTCTTAAAAACACACAATGTAACAAAGCATGATAAAGCATGATAAAGCATGACAAAGCATGATAAAGCATGATAAAGCATGATAAAGCATGACAATAATGCACAATGAAGTTTCGCAAGTTTTGCGCTTGAAACCCTACAGTACCTCGTGTGTTATATGGTATATATCTCCTCTGGAGTGTCCCTACCTCGTGTGTTATATGGTATATATCCCCTCTGGAGTGTCCCTACCTCGTGTGTTATATGGTATATATCCCCTCTGGAGTGTCCCTATCCCATGTGTTATATGGTATATATCCCCTCTGGAGTGTCTCTACCCCGTGTGTTATATTAAATAAACTCAACTGATATATTTCCCCTCTGGAGTGTCCCTACCTCGTGTATTATATGGTATATATCCCCTCTGGGGTGTCCCTACCTCGTGTGTTATATGGTATATTTCCCCTCTGGAGTGTCCCTACCTCGTGTGTTATATTAAATAAACTCAACTGATATATTTCCCCTCTGGAGTGTCCCTACCTCGTGTGTTATATGGTATATATCCCCTCTGGAGTGTCCCTACCTCGTGTGTTATATGGTATATATCCCCTCTGGAGTGTCCCTACCTCGTGTGTTATATTGTATATATCCCCTCTGGAGTGTCCCTACCTCGTGTGTTATATGGTATATATCCCCTCTGGAGTGTCCCTACCTCGTGTTTTATATTGTATATATCCCCTCTGGAGTGTTCCTACCTCGTGTGTTATATGGTATATATCCCCTCTGGAGTGTCCCTACCTTGTGTGTTATATGGTATATATCCCCTCTGGAGTGTCCCTACCTCGTGTGTTATATGGTATATATCCCCTCTGGGGTGTCCCTACCTCGTGTGTTATATTGTATATATCCCCTCTGGAGTGTCCCTACCTCGTGTGTTATATAGTATATATCCCCTCTGGAGTGTCCCTACCTCGTGTGTTATATGGTATATATCCCCTCTGGAGTGTCCCTACCTCGTGTGTTATATAGTATATATCCCCTCTGGAGTGTCCCTACCTCGTGTGTTATATAGTATATATCCCCTCTGGAGTGTCCCTACCTCGTGTGTTATATGGTATATATCCCCTCGGGGGACCCCTACCTCGTGTGTTATATGGTATATATCCCCTCTGGAGTGTCCCTACCTCGTGTGTTATATTGCATATATCCCCTCTGGAGTGTCCCTACCTCGTGTGTTATATGGTATATATCCCCTCTGGGGTGTCCCTACCTCGTGTGTTATATGGTATATATCCCCTCTAGAGTGTCCCTACCCCGTGTGTTATATGGTATATATCCCCTCTGGAGTGTCCCTACCCCGTGTGTTATATGGTATATATCCCCTCTGAGGTGTCCCTACCTCGTGTGTTATATGGTATATATCCCCTCTGGGGTGTCCCTACCCCGTGTGTTATATTGTATATATCCCCTCTGGAGTGTCCCTACCTCGTGTGTTATATAGTATATATCCCCTCTGGAGTGTCCCTACCTCGTGTGTTATATTGTATATATCCCCTCTGGAGTGTCCCTACCTCGTGTGTTATATGGTATATATCCCCTCTGGAGTGTCCCTACCTTGTGTGTTATATGGAATATATCCCCTCTGGAGTGTCCCTACCTCGTGTGTTATATGGTATATATCCCCTCTGGGGTCCCCTACCTCGTGTGTTATATGGTATATATCCCCTCTAGAGTGTCCCTACCCCGTGTGTTATATGGTATATATCCCCTCTGGAGTGTCCCTACCCCGTGTGTTATATGGTATATATCCCCTCTGAGGTGTCCCTACCTCGTGTGTTATATGGTATATATCCCCTCTGGGGTGTCCCTACCTCGTGTGTTATATAGTATATATCCCCTCTGGGGTGTCCCTACCCCGTGTGTTATATAGTATATATCCCCTCTGGGGTGTCCCTACCTCGTGTGTTATATAGTATATATCCCCTCCGGAGTGTCCCTACCTCGTGTGTTATATAGTATATATCCCCTCTGGGGTGTCCCTACCTTGTGTGTTATATGGTATATATCCCCTCTGGGGTGTCCCTACCTCGTGTGTTATATAGTATATATCCCCTCTGGGGTGTCCCTACCTTGTTTGTTATATGGTATATATCCCCTCTGGGGTGTCCCTACCTCGTGTGTTATATGGTATATATCCCCTCTGGGGTGTCCCTACCTTGTGTGTTATATGGTATATATCCCCTCTGGGGTGTCCCTACCTTGTGTGTTATATGGTATATATCCCCTCTGGAGTGTCCCTACCTCGTGTGTTATATTAAATAAACTCAACTGATATATATATTCTCTGGGGTGTCACTACCTCGTGTGTGTGGAACTGCTCCTTGACCTCCTCTACGTGAGAGGAGATGGGGGGCTGGGCCTGCAGGCCATCCTCTGCAGACAGCAGCCAGGTCAGGACCTCCTCCAGGATGCTCTGGTAGTCTTCCAGCTGGGTGGCCCCAGGGGCCAGCGGGCTCAGGCCCCGCTCCAGGTCATCCTGACTGCCCCCACGCAGCAGCTGGGTCTGGGGTGGGGAGGAGGAGAAGAGGGGAGATGGAGGGGGAGGGAGAAGGAGAAGGAGAGGGAGATGGAAAAGGAAAAGGAGAGAGGGGAGGGAGGGAGGGGGTGAGGGGAGGGGTAAGGTGGAGAGAGAGAGGGTTAGGAGAGGGGAGATGGGAGATGGAGGGGGAGATGGAAAAGGAAAGAGAGGGGAGGGGAGAGGGAGGGAGGGAGAGGGGCGGGGGAAGGGGGAGAGAGAGGGTTAGGAGAGGGAGATGAGGCAGTGGACTGAAGAGCGTGGTTAGACTCACCACTGACAATAAACAAATTGCTCTCTTGGAAATGGTAAGAGAATCGTTCCCCACTACATTAACACGGCTTCCTCTCCTAGGGAGTCTCAACAGTCTGAAGACTTCCTGCCTTGAAGGGAAGGGAGTGTGATGAGGAATGGAAGTCTATGGTGCCAAAACACATTAGAGGTGTGAAGCACAGAAACCCCCGCACACACACACACACACACACACACACACACACACACACACACACACACACACACACCTGCTGCAGAGGCAAACAAAAGGCAACACTCTATCCAAAAGCATAATTACAACATACACACAAACACACAGACAGACAGAAACACACATTGACTCATGGTGACAAAGCCAAACACACAGGTGCATTAGTCAGCAGCACAAACAGAGCGTCTGGTGTGTTGTGTTGTGGTGCTGTTAGCCAAGCTGTGCTGTGCCGTTGCCATGCCGTTCAAAAGCTCCACATGCTCTGTAGACACAGACATACTCTGAGATTTTTGTCAGTCACTGGTACACCTGGAGAACCCAGATAACTGTTAATTTAGCCTGGGGGGAGATGTGGGGAGGTAGGCCGAGCTGAGCCTGGCCAAGCCAGAGACACAGGGCGCGTTCCAGGGTGTCTTTATTGTAGTCATATTGCACAGATCATCAAATCTCACAATGTCCAGAGAAGTGTTCAACTGCAATGAAGACTACCTGCTACGTAGCCACAGGCTCAGCCTCAGCTCTGTTCAGCCATGGATGGACACCCAGGAGGAGAGGAGAGGAGAGGAGAGGAGAGGGGAGGGGAGAGGAGAGGGGAGGGGAGGGGAGGGGAGGGAAGGGGAGAGGAGAGGAGAGGGGAGGGGAGAGGAGAGGAGAGGAGAGGAGAGGAGAGGAGGGAGGGAGGGAGGGAGGGGAGGGGAGGGGAGAGGAGAGGAGAGGAGAGGAGAGGAGAGGAGAGGAGAGGAGAGGAGAGGAGAGGAGAGGAGAGGAGAGGAGAGGAGAGGAGAGGAGAGAGCTACAGCTGTGAGACTACAGACTGGGTAGGTAGTTAGCAGTAGACACAGACCTGCTCAGTAAATCGTCTCCTCTTTTGTTCAGGTGACTTGACATATGCAGCTTGACTGTAGGCATAGCTTTTATAGTGAGGTTTAGGAGAGGGGGAGGGGGTACGAACCCGCCCCTGAGACACACTCACTGTGATCTGAGAGAGAGACAGAGAGACAGTGAGAGAGAGAGAGAGAGAGAGAGGGAGAGAGAGAGAGAGACAAAGAGAGAGAGGGAGAGAGAGGGAGAGAGAGAGTGAGAGAGGGAGAGAGGGAGAGAGAGAGAGGGGGAGAGAGAGAGGGAGAGAGGGAGAGACAAAGAGAGAGAGTGAGAGAGAGAGGGAGAGAGTGAGAGAGGGAGAGAGCGAGAGAGAGAGAGAGAGAGAGAGAGAGAGCAAGAGGGAGAGAGAGATGGGGAGAGAGAGAGAGAGAGAGTGAGAGAGGGAGAGAGCGAGAGAGAGAGAGAGAGAGAGAGAGAGAGAGTGAGAGAGAGCAAGAGGGAGAGAGAGATGGGGAGAGAGAGAGAAAGAGAGAGAGAGAGAGAAAGGGGAGAGAAAGAAAAAAGAAGACAAATGGAAGAAGACAAGAAGAGAAAACAAGAAGAGGGAGGGAGAGGAAAAGGAGAGAGAAAATTGGGTGAAGGACAGGACAAGAGAGGAGGAGTCAGAGGGAGGAGAGGAGAGAGAGAGGGTGAAGGACAGGAAAAGAGAGAGTCAGAGGGAGGAGAGGAGAGGGTGAAGGACAGGAAAAGAGAGGGAGAGTCAGAGGGAGGAGAGGAGAAGAGAGGGAGAGGGTGAAGGACAGGAAAATAGAGTCAGAGGGAGGAGAGGAGAGGAGAGGGAGAGGGTGAAGGACAGGAAAAGAGAGGGAGAGTCAGAGGGAGGAGAGGAGAAGAGAGGGAGAGAGTGAAAGACAGGAAAAGAGAGGGAGAGTCAGAGGGAGGAGAGGAGAAGAGAGGGAGAGAGTGAAGGACAGGAAAAGAGAGGGAGAGTCAGAGGGAGGGGAGGGAGAGGGAAGAAGGGAGGATGGGATCGAGGGTAGGAGCGAGAGAAAAAGACAGAAGACAGACGCAAAGGCATGTGTGGTTGGGTGGGTGAAAGGGTGAGAGAGACAGAGAAAGAGAGCGAGTGGAGGAGAGAGATTAGAGGAGAGAGAGTGGGGGAGAGAGTGGAGGAGAGAGATTGGAGGAGAAAATGAAACAGATGTGAAAGGAAGGGCAAGAGTATCAGAGCAACAGAGACAGTTTAGAAAATACAGGGTATTTATATAGAGTACATCAGCAACACATAAACACAGAGAGCAGCATCCATTATACTGGATTAAACCCTCCCCTAAACACAGAGAGAGCAGCATCAATTATACTGGATTAAACCCTCCCCTAAACACAGAGAGAGCAGCATCCATTATAGTGGATTAAACCCTCCCCTAAACACAGAGAGAGCAGCATCCATTATACTGGATTAACCCCTAAAGACACAGAGAGCAGCATCCATTATACTGGATTAACCCCTAAAGACAGAGAGAGCAGCATCCATTATACTGGATTAACCCCTAAAGACAGAGAGAGCAGCATCCATTATACTGGATTAAACCCTCCCCTAAAGACAGAGAGAGCAGCATCCATTACACTGGATTAACCCCTAAAGACAGAGAGAGCAGCATCCATTATACTGGATTAAACCCTCCCCTAAAGACAGAGAGAGCAGCATCCATTACACTGGATTAACCCTTAAAGACAGAGAGAGCAGCATCCATTATACTGGATTAACCCCTAAAGACAGAGAGAGCAGCATCCATTATAGTGGATTAACCCCTAAAGACAGAGAGAGCAGCATCCATTATACTGGATTAACCCCTCCCCTAAAGACAAAGAGAGCAGCATCCATTATACTGGATTAAACCCTAAAGACAGAGAGAGCAGCATCCATTATACTGGATTAACCCCTAAAGACACAGAGAACAGCATCCATTATAGTGGATTAACCCCTAAAGACAGAGAGAGCAGCATCCATTATAGTGGATTAAACCCTCCCCTAAACACAGAGAGAGCAGCATCCATTATACTGGATTAACCCCTAAAGACCGAGAGAGCAGCATCCATTATAGTGGATTAACCCCTAAAGACAGAGAGAGCAGCATCCATTATACTGGATTAACCCCTAAAGACAGAGAGAGCAGCATCCATTATAGTGGATTAACCCCTAAAGACAGAGAGAGCAGCATCCATTATACTGGATTAACCCCTAAAGACAGAGAGAGCAGCATCCATTATAGTGGATTAACCCCTAATGACAGAGAGAGCAGCATCCATTATAGTGGATTAAACCCTCCCCTAAAACACAGAGAGAGCAGCATCCATTATACTGGATTAACCCCTCCCCTAAAGACAGAAAGAGCAGTATCAATTATACTGGATTAACCCCTAAAGACACAGAGAACAGCATCCATTATAGTGGATTAACCCCTAAAGACAGAGAGAGCAGCATCCATTATAGTGGATTAAACCCTCCCCTAAACACAGAGAGAGCAGCATCCATTATACTGGATTAACCCCTAAAGACACAGAGAGCAGCATCCATTATAGTGGATTAACCCCTAAAGACAGAGAGAGCAGCATCCATTATACTGGACTAAACCCTCCTCTTAAAACAGAGAGAGCAGCATCCATTACACTGGATTAACCCCTAAAAACAGAGAGAGCAGCATCCATTATAGTGGATTAACCCCTAAAGACAGAGAGAGCAGCATCCATTATACTGGATTAACCCTAAAGACAGAGAGAGCAGCATCCATTATACTGGATTAACCCCTAAAGACAGAGAGAGCAGCCTCCATTATAGTGGATTAACCCCTAAAGACAGAGAGAGCAGCATCCATTATAGTGGATTAACCCCTAAAGACAGAGAGAGCAGCATCCATTATAGTGGATTAACCCCTAAAGACAGAGAGAGCAGCATCCATTACAGTGGATTAAACCCTCCCTACTGTAACTCCCCAGTCTGAACAACAGATCCCGGATCAGAATCTGCTCACATCTCAACAATACACTGTGAACCAGGCTGGATGACAGCTGGGCCCTTTTTCAGAGTAGGACTGCTGATCTAGGATCAGGTCACCCTTGTCGAGATGATTGTATTCGTTATGATCTAAAAGGCTAAACTGATCCCACATCAACATTCCTACTCTGAGAAGCTTGATACATACGGACCCTGGCTTCCCCAAATGTACGTCCTAAACCCAGACCAAACCCCTGAGTTACAGCTGAATGTATTAAACTATGTTAACTCATCCAGACCAATCTCCTGAGCTACAGCTGAATATATTAAACTATGTTAACTCATCCAGACCAATCCCCTGAGCTACAGCTGAATATATTAAACTATGTTAACTCATCCAGACCAATCCCCTGAGCTACAGCTGAATATATTAAACTATGTTAACTCATCCAGACCAATCCCCTGAGTTACAGCTGAATGTATTAAACTATGTTAACTCATCCAGACCAATCTCCTGAGCTACAGCTGAATGTATTAAACTATGTTAACTCATCCAGACCAATCTCCTGAGCTACAGCTGAATATATTAAACTATGTTAACTCATCCAGACCAATCCCCTGAGCTACAGCTGAATATATTAAACTATGTTAACTCATCCAGACCAATCCCCTGAGTTACAGCTGAATGTATTAAACTATGTTAACTCATCCAGACCAATCCCCTGAGTTACAGCTGAATGTATTAAACTATGTTAACTCATCCAGACCAATCCCCTGAGTTACAGCTGAATGTATTAAACTATGTTAACTCATCCAGACCAATCTCCTGAGTTACAGCTGAATGTATTAAACTATGTTAACTCATCCAGACCAATCTCCTGAGCTACAGCTGAATATATTAAACTATGTTAACTCATCCAGACCAATCCCCTGAGCTACAGCTGAATATATTAAACTATGTTAACTCATCCAGACCAATCCCCTGAGCTACAGCTGAATATATTAAACTATGTTAACTCATCCAGACCAATCCCCTGAGTTACAGCTGAATGTATTAAACTATGTTAACTCATCCAGACCAATCTCCTGAGCTACAGCTGAATGTATTAAACTATGTTAACTCATCCAGACCAATCCCCTGAGCTACAGCTGAATATATTAAACTATGTTAACTCATCCAGACCAATCTCCTGAGCTACAGCTGAATATATTAAACTATGTTAACTCATCCAGACCAATCCCCTGAGCTACAGCTGAATATATTAAACTATGTTAACTCATCCAGACCAATCAGCCTGTGAACTGAACCATCTCCCTGTCTGCTGTCTGTCTGTCTCCCTGTCTGTCTGACTTCCTGTCTGTCTGTCTCCCTGTCTGCTGTCTGTCTGTCTCCCTGTCTGCTGTCTGTCTCCCTGTCTGCTGTCTGTCTCCCTGTCTGCTGTCTGTCTGTCACCCTGTCTTCCTGTCTCCCTGTCTGTTTCCCTGTCTGCTGTCTCCCTGTCTGTTTCCCTGTCTGTTTCCCTGTCTGTCTCCCTGTCTGCTGTCTGTCTGTCTCCCTGTCTGTCTGTCTGTCTGTCTGTCTGTCTGTCTGTCTGTCTGTCTGTCTGTCTGTCTGTCTGTCTGTCTGTCTGTCTGTCTGTCTGTCTGTCTGTCTGTCTACATCAGAGTGGGAGAGATAGTTCTGACAGTTGGTGTAAATGATGATAAATGAAGTGAAGGATAATGACGTCTTCCAGACAGCTAGACTCATTTCTCTCTCTCTCTCTCTCTCTCTCTCCTTTTCTTCCTCCCTCTCTCTCCTTTTCTTCCTCCCTCTCTCTCTCTCTCTCTCCTTTTCTTCCTCCCTCTCTCTCTCTCTCTCTCCTTTTCTTCCTCCCTCTCTCTCTCTCTCTCTTTTTCTTCCTCCCTCTCTCTCTCTCTTTTTCTTCCTCCCTCTCTCTCTCTCTTTCTCTCTTTCTTCCTCTCTCTCTCTCTCTCTCTCTCTCTCTTCTTCCTCCCTCTCTCTCTTTTTCTTCCTCTCTCTCTCTCTCTCTCTCTCTTTTTCTTCATCCCTCTCTCTCTCTCTCTCTCTCTCTCTCTACCACATATCCATCCGTCATTATCACAATTTATAGTCCCACATCAATAGAATAGTGACTCAGAAAGATAGCAATTAAAGGAGCTAAGATAACATTTATCATTAAATGTTTTGCTCACTGGGTATATTTCTACTGCAGCTACACTACTGAAACACTTTCACTACACTGCGTGCACAATTATTAGGCAAATTGTATTCATCGGGATTCATTTTATTGTTGAACAAACACAATGCTCTCAGTCAATCCAAAATGTTATTGAACCTCAAACCTGAATGTTTAACAAAGGAAAAGTGAGTTTTGTCTTTCTCAGGGAAATATATAAGTGTGCACAATTATTAGGCAACTAAATTACAAAAATAATTTCTCTCAACTCACTTGTTTATTCTCAATTTTTAGAGTAAGTGTAACAGATAAGTGACACAAAATGACAATTATATAACATTTTTGGCCTTTCAAAAATATTCAGTGACCAATATAGCCACCCTTATTTTCAATAACTGCCATGAGCCTTCCATCCATGGAGTCTGTCAGTTTCTTGATCTGTTCACGATCAATTTTCGCTGAAGCAGCAACCACAGCCTCCCAAATGCTGTTCAAAAAGGTGTATTGTCTTCCATCACTGTAAATCCCACGTTTGAGAAGGGCCCACAAATTCTCAATAGGACTTAAGTCAGGTGAGAAAGGGGGCCAGGTCGTTATTCAGGCATCTTTGAGGCCCTTGCTGGCTAGCCAAGCAGTGGAGTACTTGGATGCATGTGATGGAGCATTGTCCTGCATAAAGATCATGGCCTTCTAGAATGCTGAGGACTTCTTCCAGTACCACTGTTTGACGAAAGAATCTTCCAGAAACTGGCAGTAGGTTTGGGAGTTAAGTTTCAGTCCATCTTCAACCCGAAAAGGTCCAACTACCTCATCCTCAATGATAGCAGCCCATACCAGTACCCCTCCTTCACCTTGCTGGCACCTGACTCAAAGTGGTGCCCTGTGTCCATTACTGATCCAGCCACGGGCCCATCCATTTGGTCCATCAAGAGTCACTTTCATTTCATCTGTCCATAAAACCTTTGAAAAATCTGTCTTCAGGTATTTCTTTACCCAATCTTGACGCTTCAACTTGTGAATCTTATTCAGTGGTGGTCTTGTTTCAGTCTTCTTGACCTTGGCCATGTCTCTGAGCACTTGATACCTTGTACTTCTGAACACTCCAGGTAGGTTGCAGTTCTGGAATACGGTGGCACTGGAGGATAATGGGTTCCAGGTAGGTTGCAGTTCTGGAATACGGTGGCACTGGAGGATAATGGGTTCCAGGTAGGTTGCAGTTCTGGAATACGGTGGCACTGGAGGATAATGGGTTCCAGGTAGGTTGCAGTTCTGAAATACGGTGGCACTGGAGGATAATGGGTTCCAGGTAGGTTGCAGTTCTGAAATACGGTGGCACTGGAGGATAATGGGTTCCAGGTAGGTTACAGTTCTGAAATACGGTGGCACTGGAGGATAATGGGTTCCTGGTAGTTTGACGTTTAATTCTTCTCAAGTCTTTTGCAGTTAATTTGCGCCTTTTCTTCCCCATGCGTTTTTTGTGCCCCAGTTGACTATTTGCAACAAAACGTTTGAATGTCCGGTGGTCACACCTCAATAGTTTAGCTATTTAAAGAGTGTCGCATACGTCTGAAAGGCATTTTACATTTTTGGTTTTTCAGTGTCAGTTAAATATCTTTTTTGACTCATTTTACCTGAGGTAATGAGGCTGCCTAATAATTATGCACACCTTGATATAAGGTGTTATTCACTTTCGCCACACCCTCTCTCATTACACAAATACATATCACCTGAAAATGATTCAATCCAATAAGCATTCAAGTTTCTTTGGTTTGGAGTTGGAAAATGTGAATAGAAACAATGATAAGATCAGAGTACTCACTTGCCTAATAATTGTGCATGCAGTGTATAACAGCTGAACATGTATGAACTGGGATGGAGGGTGTTGGATAACAACACTATACCAGTGATATGAGATGACAGCAGTGACATCACAGACAGATATGGAATACGTCCCAAATGGGACCCTGTTCCCTACATAGTGCACTGCTTTAGACCAGAGGCCCTGGGAGGCCCAAGACCCTTCACTCCAGAGGCCCTGGGAGGCCCAAGACCCTTCACTCCAGAGGCCCTGGGAGGCCCAAGACCCTTCACTCCAGAGGTCCTGGGAGGCCCAAGACCCTTCAGTCCAGAGTCCCTGGTCAGCACTGCACTGTTCACAGTGTTACGGCGTCACCACAGCCTGGGGTTTGATTGCCAGCTGTGATCAGGAGTCCCATAGGGCGGCGCATAATTGGCCCAGCGTCGTTCGGGTTAGGGGAGGGTTTGGCCAGGGGGGCTTTACTTGGCTCATGGCGCTCTAGCGACTCCTTGTGGCAGGCCGGGCGCCTGCAGGCTGATTCTGGTGGTCAGTTGAACGGTGTTTCCTCTGACACATTGGTGCAGCTGGCTTCCGAGTTAAGCGGGCGGTTGTTTAAGAAGCGGCTTGGTGGGTCATGTTTCGGATGACGCAGGATTCGACCTTCGCCTCTCCCGAGCCACGTTGGGGAGTTGCAGGGCTGAGACAAGATCGTAATCACAAAACCGGGGAGAAAAAAGGGTGCCATTTGGGACGTGACTCTGAACACATAGTGAACTAGCTGGAGGACAGACTGAGACCAGAGCTGACAGACCCAGAGACCCTGTAGAACAGACAACATCATGTCACAACACAACAGCTGAACCAGAGAGAAATACCCACAGGGAACAGAAACAATAAAACAGTCAACAACTGTGATTTAAAGGCCCAGCTGTTCCAGCTGCTAACGCCTAGTGATTTCTTCTGCTTTGGTTTGCATGGCAGCAGAGAGAAGAGAGAAGCACAGAGAAGGCATGCAGCCCCAGGGGACCTTGGGAAAGAAATGCCATCTTACCATTATGAAAATGCCAGAGTAACATATAGAGATACAGACGGCCTGCATCCTATTCCCTATATAGTGCACTACTTTAGACCCTAGCACTATAAGCCCTGGTCAAAAGTAGTGCACTATATAAGGGAATAGGGTGCTATTTGAGACACAGCCTGTGTGTGTGTGTGTGTGTGTGTGTGTGTGTGTGTGTGTGTGTGTGTGTGTGTGTGTGTGTGTGTGTGTGTGTGTGTGTGTGTGTGTGTGTGTGTGTGTGTGTGTGTGTGTGTGTGTGTCTACCTGTTGGGAGTAGCGTTGTTGGGTCTGGATGGTGAAGTGTTCCTCCTGCTTGACGATGGTCCGAGGCAGAGTCTCTACTTCCTGGATGGCCTCCATGGTTACGCCCTGAGGCAGCACTTGGAACAGAGACGTTATGTACATGATGACTGACTTCTTATCAGGGTGCAGCACCGCCACATCTAGAGGGGGAGAGGGGGAGGGAGAGAATGAGAGAGGGGGAGGGAGAGGGAGACAGAGAGGGAAGACGAGGGTGAGGGGGGATAGAGAGAGAGAGCGAGAGCGAGAGCGAGAGCGAGAGAGAGAGAGAGAGAGAGAGAGGAGAGAGAGAGAGAGGAGAGAGAGAGAGAGAGAGAGAGGGAGAGGGAGAGGGAGAGGGAGAGAGATATGGGTAGGAGTGAGAGACAGAGAGAGATAGAGAGACAAAGAGAGTGAGACAGAGAAAGAATATAGGAGAGAGCGGAGAGTGGAGGGGAAAAGAGAGAGAAAGGTTAGACTCAGTAACACTGACCACTTGACAATAAAACCCATTGAGAAGAGAGAAGAGTGCAGTGAAGGAGTGTAGAAGACATGCAGTAATGTATTGTGTGTTTAAAGGTTCCTGTAGGTTCAGCAGGGTTAACATCTATGATTCATCAAAGAAGAAACCAGACAGTGGCTGCATCCCATATGGAACCCTATTCCCTTTACCATAGGTCATGGGGCTCTGGTCTAAAGTTGTACAGTACATAGGGAATAGGGTGCCATTTGGGACGCAGTGAGTGAGACAGAACATCCTGGAGGATATGAACCATTAGAGGTGTACAGTACTATCATCAGCTCTCTGTAGTGTCCATGTTCTTTATCTATAAGAGGGTTCATGTCTGGGTCTGTCTGAGTGACATGTCCTAGTCTGCAGCAGCACTGTCTGGTATGGATCCACCTTTATTCTCCTACTCTGTCTCTGTCTCTGTCTCTGTCTCTGTCTCTCTCTCTCTCTCTCTCTCTCTCTCTCTCTCTCTCTCTCTCTCTCTCTCTCTCTCTCTCTCTCTCTCTCTCTCTCTCTCTCTCTCTAATTCAAGGGCTTTATTGGCATGGGAAACATATGTTAACATTGCCAAAGCAAGTGAAGTAGATAATATACAAAAGTGAAATTAACAATAAACAGTAAACATTACACTCACACAGAAGTTCTTCAGGTCACAAATCTTGCTGCTGTGATGTCACACTGTGGTATTTCACCCAGTAGATATGGGAGTTTATCATAATCGGATTGTTTTCTAATTCTTTGTGGATCTGTGTAATCTGAGGGAAATATGTGTCTCTAATATGGTCATACATTTGGCAGGAGGTTAGGAAGTGCAGCTCAGTTTCCACCTCATTTTGTGGGCAGTGTGCACATAGCCTGTCTTCTCTTGAGAGCCAGGTCTGCCTACGGCGACCTTTCTCAATAGCAAGGCTATGCTCACTGAGTCTGTACATAGTCAAAGCTTTCCTTAAGTTTGGGTCAGTCACAGTGGTCAGGTATTCTGCCACTGTGTACTCTCTGTTTAGGGCCAAATAGCATTCTCGTTTGCTCAGTTTTTTTGTTAATTCTCTCCGATATGTCAAGTAATTATTTTTTTGTTTTGTCATGATTTGGTTGGGTCAAATTGTGTTGCTGTCCTGGGGGTCTGTGGGGTCTGTTTGTGAACAGAGCCCCAGGACCAGCTTGCTTAGGGGACTCTTCTCCAGGTTCATCTCTCTGTAGGTGATGGCTTTGTTATGGAAGGTTTGGGAATCGCTTCCTTTTAGGTGGTTGTAGAATTTAACGGCTCTTTTCTGGATTTTGATCATTAGCGGTTATCGGCCTAATTCTCATCTGCATGCATTATTTCTCCTACTCTCATACTGTCTCGTTCTCCTACTCTCTCTGTCTCTCACCTCTACATCTATCTCTATATGAGAACATACATAGGTTTAAATGCACTGGTATGAGAGGGTTTATGTCCCTGCCTGCAGCAGCAATGTGTGTCTGTATTCTGTCTGTAATCTGTCTGAATCCTGTCTGAATCCTGTCTGTATTCTGTATAAGATGCTCCATGGTCTATTTATAGCTCTGTGTTTATTGCCTCATTCAGCCTGCTAATAACCTGGCCGACAGGAACCATTTGATATCTCATTACTGCTGATGAGACTCAATCACAGCAACACAATCATCACAGACATGGAACTGCTTCCTCTCTTTCCCTCGTTCTCTCTCTCATCACAGACATGGAACTGCTTCCTCTCTTTCCCTCGTTATCTCTCTCATCACAGACATGGAACTGCTTCCTGTCTTCCCCTCGTTCTCTCTCTCATCACAGACATGGAACTACTTCCTGTCTTCCCCTCGTTCTCTCTCTCATCACAGACATGGAACTGCTTCCTGTCTTCCCCTCGTTCTCTCTCTCATCACAGACATGGTACTGCTTCCTGTCTTTCCCTCGTTCTCTCTCTCATCACAGACATGGAACTGCTTCCTGTCTTTCCCTCGTTCTCTCTCTCATCACAGACATGGTACTGCTTCCTGTCTTTCTCTCGTTCTCTCTCTCATCACAGACATGGTACTGCTTCCTGTCTTTCCCTCGTTCTCTCTCTCATCACAGACATGGAACTGCTTCCTGTCTTTCCCTCGTTCCCTCTCTCATCACAGACATGGAACTGCTTCCTGTCTTCCCCTCGTTCTCTCTCTCATCACAGACATGGAACTGCTTCCTGTCTTTCCCTCGTTCTCTCTCTCATCACAGACATGGTACTGCTTCTTCTCTTTCCCTCGTTCTCTCTCTCATCACAGACATGGAACTGCTTCCTGTCTTTCCCTCGTTCTCTCTCTCATCACAGACATGGAACTGCTTCCTCTCTTTCCCTCGTTCTCTCTCTCATCACAGACATGGAACTGCTTCCTCTCTTTCCCTCGTTCTCTCATCACAGACATGGAACTGCTTCCTGTCTTTCCCTCGTTCTCTCTCTCATCACAGACATGGAACTGCTTCCTGTCTTTCCCTCGTTCCCTCTCTCATCACAGACATGGAACTGCTTCCTGTCTTCCCCTCGTTCTCTCTCTCATCACAGACATGGAACTGCTTCCTGTCTTTCCCTCGTTCTCTCTCTCATCACAGACATGGAACTGCTTCCTCTCTTTCCCTCGTTCTCTCTCTCATCACAGACATGGAACTGCTTCCTCTCTTTCCCTCGTTCTCTCATCACAGACATGGAACTGCTTCCTGTCTTTCCCTCGTTCTCTCTCTCATCACAGACATGGTACTGCTTCCTGTCTTTCCCTCGTTCTCTCTCTCATCACAGACATGGAACTGCTTCCTCTCTTTCCCTCGTTCTCTCATCACAGACATGGAACTGCTTCCTCTCTTCCCCTCGTTCTCTCTCTCATCACAGACATGGAACTGCTTCCTGTCTTTCCCTCGTTCTCTCTCTCATCACAGACATGGAACAACCTCTCCTCTCTACCTCTCTCTCATCCTCTCATCCTCTAGCTCATTCTAATAATCTCTTCTTCTCCCTCTCTTAATCTTCCTCTCCTGCTCTCTCCCTCACTTCCTCTGTCTCACTCCCTCTCTACCTCTATCTCACTCTCTCTCTCCCTCTATCTCACTCCCTCTCTCCCTCTCTACCTCTATGTCACTCTCTCTCTCCCTCTATCTCACTCCCTCTCTCCCTCTCTACCTCTCCCTTTCATCCTCTATCTCACTCCCTCTCATCCTCTATCTCACTCCCCCTCTCTACCTCTCCTTCTCATCCTCCATCTCACTCCCTCTCTATCTCACTCCCCCTCTCTACCTCTCCTTCTCATCCTCTATCTCATTCCCTCTCTCTACCTCCCTTCTCATCCTCTATCTCACTCCCTCTCTCTACCTCTATCTCACTCCCTCTCTCTACTAGAGGTCGACCGATTAATCGGAATGGCCGATTAATTAGGGCCGATTTCAAGGTTTCATAACAATCGGTAATCGGTAGTTTTGGCCACCGATTTGCCGATTCTTTTTTTTACACCTTTATTTAACTAGGCAAGTCAGATTAAGAACACATTCTTATTTACAATGACGGCCTAGAAACGGGGGTTAACTGCCTTGTTCAGGGGGGATTCGTTTTTGCAACCTTCGGTTACCATTCCAACGCTCTAACCACCTGCCTTACATTGCACTCCACAAGGATTAACAGGCTGACTACTTGTTACGCGAGGGCAGCAAGAAGCAAAGGTAAGTTGCTAGCTAGCATTAGACTTATAAAAAACTATCAATCTTAACATAATCACTAGTTAACTACACATGGTTGATGATATTACTAGTTTATCTAACGTGTCCTGCGTTGCATATAATCGATGCGGTGCCTGTTAATTTTCATTGAATCACAGCCTACTTCGACAAACGGGTGTTGATGTAACAAGCGCATTTGCGAAAAAAGTACTGTCGTTGCACCAATGTACCTAACCATAAACATCAATGCCTAACAGGAATATTTCAACTTAGCCACCCATTAGATAAAATACAGAACGGTTCCGTATGTCATTGAAAGAAAAAAACTTTGGTTTTCGAGATGATAGTTTCCGGATTCGACCATATTAATATATATAATATTAACGACCTAACGCTCTTATTTCTGTGTGTTTATTATATTATAATTAAGTCTATGATTTGATAGAGCAGTCTGACTGAGCGGTGGTAGAGAGCAGCAGGCTCGTAAGCATTCATTCAAACAGCCCTTCACTGTGCTTCAAGCATTGCGCTGTTTATGACTTCAACCTGGGTGGGTATAATTTGTGGAACGTTCCAACAGGAATCTATTCCAAAAACTTCGTAAATAACAATGTTTCCAAAAAACAACGCATACAAAGTTGTATAGCGGCAGAATAAGATACCGGGTAGGGAGTGGTCTATTTCATAGCGTTTTTCACTCATCACGTTTATTCCGAAAAATGTCTGTCCTCACATGTCTGTTTGCCTATGGACAAACATTAAGAATAAGCTACGTGGTGAGTTGATGCCTATTCGGCAGCTAGTTAGCTAGGTTTGTATGCGTTGCTACTTTGTGTGCGTTGTTGGCAACCTTTTACTTTACGTTTTTTGGAACAGATTCCTGTTGGAACGTTCCATAAATTATACCCACCCCTTCAAGCCTATCAACTCCCAAGATGAGGCTGGTGTAACCGATGTGAAATAGCTAGCTAGTTAGCGGGTGCGCGCTAATAGCGTTTCAAACGTCACTCGCTCTGAGACTTGGAGTAGTTGTTTCCCTTCCTCTGCATGGGAAACGCTGCTTCCAGGGTGGCTGTTGTCGATGTGTTCCTGGTTTGAGCCCAGGTAGGAGAGAGGAGAGGGACGGAAGCTATACTGTTACACTGGCAATACTAAAGTGCCTATAAGAACATCCAATAGTCAAAGGTATATGAAATACAAATCGTATAGAGATAAATAGTCCTATAATTCCTATAATAACTACAACCTAAAACTTCTTACCTGGGAATATTGAAGACTCATGTTAAAAGGAACCACCAGCTTTCATATGTTCTCATGTTCTGAGCAAGGCACTTAAACATTAGCTTTCTTACATGGCACATATTGCACTTTTACTTTCTTCTCCAACACTTTGTTTTTGCATTATTTAAACCAAATTGAACATGTTTCATTATTTATTTGAGGCTAAAATGATTTTATTGATGTATTATATTAAGTTAAAATAAGTGTTCATTCAGTATTGTTGTAATTGTCATTATTACAAAAATAAAAAAATAATCGGCTGATTAATCGGCACTGGCTTCTTTGGCCCTCCAATAATCGGTATCGGGGGTGAAAAATCATAATCGGTCGACCTCTACTCTCTACCTCTATCTCACTCCCTCTCATCCTCCCTTCCTCTCTAGTCATGATGACATTCAGAGGGACACATCATTGCAATAGAAAACAATGCCTCATCTATACAGAGCTGTGTGTGGAGTTGTAGCTGGCTGACATGTTGCTAGACTACAGCCACATCTGCCTTCATTAAGACCGTATCCATCAGCCACTGTAATGGATGGCAGAGCAGTTCATAAAGAGCAGAGTAATTGATGCCAGAGTCATCGATCACACCGCCTGTTTTCCCAGCACTGTTACTGCACAAAAGTTGAACTATTTTCCACTTGCGACGCCTGGAGCGTTTTGCCAAAAAATAGTCCACCCACACTATCTGAAAACACTGGAATTAAAGGCTTCAGTGGTACTTTGAAAAGACTCAACCCCCCCTCGCCTAATCCATCACACAGAGGTAACTGGAGACCAGAATAATGGAAACCATAGAAACTGATGGATGGCAGGGTGGTGTGTTGAGCCCAGAGGGAAGATAAGCGGTTGGTAAACGGAGAGAGACTGCAGTTTAGTTGATGGTGAGGCTTTTTTATTTGGCAGAATCACACAAGGGGTATGTCTGAAATTGCACTTTACTCCAAATATAGTGAACTACTTTTGAGTGAGTCCATATGTGGGTCCTGGTCAACAGTAGTGCACAACACAGGGAATAGGGTGCCATTTAGGACATAGCCCAACTAGTACCCTATTCCCTATATAGTGCACTATTTTAGACCAGATCCCTATTCCCTATATAGTGCACTACTTTAGACCAGATCCCTATTCCCTATATAGTGCACTACTTTAGACCAGATCCCTCTTCCCTATATAGTGCACTACTTTAGACCAGGGCCCTATTTAGGATGCACACTTGTCTTTATAGTCTCCCATTGGAGTGTGAGGTAGGTAGCCATGTTAATGAAGGCCACAGCTGCAGCTCCAACTGGCTCTGTGATGATTCAGTCTGTTCAGTAGACAGACAGACATCACCACAACATCCCTCAGCCCCTGGCCTCATCAACCCTTTCTCTCTCTGTGTGTGTGCCCCTACTCACTCTCTCTCTCTCTCTCTCTCTCTGCCCCTGGCCTCATCAACTCTCTCTCTCTCTCTCTCTCTCTCTCAACTCTCTCTTTCTCTGTCTGTGCCCCTAGCCTCATCAACTCTCTCTCTCTCTCTCTCTCTCTCTCTCTGTCTGTGCCCCTAGCCTCATCAACTCTCTCTCTCTCTCTCTCTCTCAACTCTCTCTCTCTCTGTCTGTGCCCCTAGCCTCATCAACTCTCTCTCTCTCTCTCTCTGTGCCCTTGGCCTCATCAACTCTCTCTCTCTCTCTCTCTCTCTCTCTCTCTCTCTCTCTGTCTGTGCCCCTAGCCTCATCAACTCTCTCTCTCTCTGTCTCTCTCTATCTCTGTGCCCCTAGCTTCATTAACCCTTTCTCTTGGAAACTTTCAACACTCTAGAAATAGTTGTATGCCCTTCCCCAGATGTACAGTACCAGTGAAAAGTTTGGACACACCTACTCATTCAAGGGTTTTTCTTTATTTTTACTCTTTTCTACATTGTAGAATAGTAGTGAATACATCAAAACTATGAAATAACACATATGGAATAATGTAGTAACCAAAAAAGTGTTAAACAAATCAAAATATATTTTCGATTTTTGATTTCTTCAAAGTAGCCACCCTTTGCCTTGATGACAGCTTTGCACACTCTTTGCATTCTCTCAACCAGCTTCACCTGGAATGGTTTTCCAACAGTCTTGAAGGAGTTCCCACATACGCTGAGCACTTGTTGGCTGCTTTTCTTCACTCTGCGATCCAACTCATCCCAAACAATCTCAATTTGGTTGAGGTCGGGTGATTGTGGAGGCCAGGTCATCTGATGCAGCACTCCATCACTCTCCTTCTTGGTGAAATAGCCCTTACACAGTCTGGAGGTGTGTTTTGGGTCATTGTCCTGTTGAAAAACAACTGATAGTCCCACTAAGCGCAAACCAGATGGGATGGCGTATCGCTGCAGAATGCTGTGGTAGCCATGCTGGTTAAGTGTGCCTTGAATTCTAAATAAATCACTGACAGTATCACGAGCAAAGCACCATCACACCACCACACCTCCTCCTCCATGCTTCACGGTGGGAACCCCACATGGTTGGAAACAAAAATCTCAAATTTGGACTCATCAGACCAAAGGACAGATTTCCAATCGTGTTTCTTGGCCCAAGCAAGTCTATTCTTCTTATTGGTGTCCTTTAGTGGTTTCTTTGCAGCAATTTGACCATAAAGGCCTGATTCATGCAGTCTCTTCTGAACAGTTGATGTTGAGATGCATTAGAGTTAACTGCAATCTGAGGTGCAGTTAACTCTAATGAACTTGTCCTCTGCAAGAGAGGTAACTATGAGTCTTCCTTTTCTGTGGCGGTTCTCATGATAGCCAGTTTCATCATAGCCCTTGATGGTTTTTGTGACTGCACTTGAAGAAACTTTCAAAGTTCTTGAAATGTTCCGTATTGACTGACCTTCATGTCTTAAAGTTATGATGGACTGTCGTTTCTCTTTGCTTTTTTGAGCTGTTCTTGCCATAATATGAACTTGGTCTTTTACCAAATATATATCTTCTGTATACCACGCCTACCTTGTCACAACACAACTGATTGGCTCAAACGCATTAAGGAGGAAAGAAATTCCAAAAATTCACTTTTAACAAGGCACACCTGTAAATTGAAATGCATTCTAGGTGACGACCTCATGAAGCTGGTTGAGAGAATGCCAGAGTATGCAAAGCTGTCATCAAGGCAAAAGGTGGCTACTTTAAAGAATCTCAAATATAAAACACTTTTTTGGTTACTACATGATTCCATATGTGTTATTTCATAGTTTTGATGTCTTCACTATTATTCTACAATGTAGAAAATAGTGAAAATAAAGAAAAACCTTTGAATGAGTAGGTGTGTGTAACGGGCGTCGTATAGAGGGGACCAAGCCGCAGCGTGTTGAGTGCTCATAATTGTAATTTTCATGAAAACAAACACTTTGACAAAAGAAACAAAACGACAGCCAACAGTTCTGTCAGGTACATTAACGAAACAGAAAACAACTACCCACAAAAACCCAGGAAGAAAAACCCCTTCTTAAATATGATCTCCAATCAGAGGCAACGAGGACCAGCTGCCTCCAATTAGAGGTCAACCCCCCCCAAAAAACATAGAAATAGAAAACCTAGAACACAAACATAGAAATAGAAAACATAGAAACACACAAAACACCCCTAGTCACGCCCTGACCTACTCCACCATAGAAAATAACCTCTTACTATGGTCAGGACGTGACAGTGTGTCCAAACCTTTGACTGGTAATGTATACCTCATCACATTCTATCTGAGCTCTACAGACAGTTCCTTGGACTTCATGGTAGTTCTGCTCTGACATGCACTGTCAATTGTGGGACCTCCCTCTCTCTCTCTCTCTCTCTTTCTCTTTCCCTCTGTCTCTCTCTTCCCATGTCTCTCTCTCTCTTTCCCTCTCTCTTTCTCTTTCCCTCTCTGTCTCTCTCTGTCTCTCTCTCTCTCCCTCTCTGAGGACAAACGAGGATGTAGTGAGGGCAGTGTGCGTCCCTGACTGTAACCCTACAGATCTGTCTCCCTGATAATAACTGACTGAGACATATCACATTGAGAACATCACACACACACACACACACACACACACACACACAGGGAGCCACCAGGCAATATATATCACCAAGCCACTAGGGTGGGCTATATCAAATAGCCACGCAGGAGGAGGAGGACTGATATATTTCACACAGCTAACAGAAGCAACATACTGTATATCACATGACCACATGGGACAAATATATCACCTAGATTCCTAGAAATAAGAGGGGGATATAAATCCCACTCCTATGATGGGATGTTATTGGATGACGTATCACTCAACCACAACAGTTATATCAACTACAAATAAGACAGTGTTTCCCCTATATTTATCTAGCAGCGGTGGACCTCCGCTACTAAATTGTTGCCACTGCTGCAAAAAATGATGTAATTTTAAATATATATATATATTTCCGCCGATTTTAAATGGATCGTCCTTGGTTAAATGACTGGAAGTCTATGGGAACAGCTAGCATGTTACTGCACTAACATTAGTAGCAATGTACCCCCCTGTTATTATTAAAACAGCTGTGGTTATATAACATCACAAACATACCACCCTCAAATAAGGGCATCACAATCACCAATCATAACATGACTGGACAGGGCATCGCAATCACCAATCATAACATGACTGGGCATAACATCACAATCACCAATCATAACATGACTGGACAGGGCATCGCAATCACCAATCATAACATGACTGGGCATAACATCACAATCACCAATCATAACATGACAGGGCAGGGCATAACATCACCAATCATAACATGACTGGACTGGGCATAACATCACAATCACCAATCATAACATGACAGGGCAGGGCATAACATCACCAATCATAACATGACTGGACAGGGCATACCATCACAATCACCAATCATAACATGACTGGACAGGGCATCACAATCACCAATCATAACATGACAGGGCATAACATCACCAATCATAACATGACTGGACAGGGCATCACCATCACCAATCATAACATGACAGGGCAGGGCATAACATCCCCATCACCAATAATAACATGACTGGGCAGGGCATGACAATGACATCACCAGTCATAACATCCTCAATAAACCCAGTTATTAATGCAATTCATATCTCCCAGATTATCTCTTCTCATCGCCAAGGTGACCAGAATCTACTAGGCCGTAGCCAATCAGCATTCTGCTCCACCATATTCCATTGGTGTGTAGTTAGCGCTCTGTGATTGGGACTATTTAACGTCTCAATGAGAGCATGACACCAGTGTCATCATTGATTAGGACGGGACAGATGACAATCTGTCCACTGAATACTAATCCATCCTGGACCATGGGACTACGCCACAGTGAACAATATACTGTGGTACCATGGACCGAACACCATGCTCAACAACACCATGCTCAGTCATGTCCTGCTTAGGCCTGTTTACACACCAACACAGTGCTGTTTATTAACCCTACCAGTCCCGAGGCCACAGCAAAAATCAGCTTCTCATTGATCTGACTTTCATTGATCTGCACGTCCAGCCCTTATATTTATCCTCACAATGAAGTGTTTAAACAGTTTATTTTCAGGACAACCAGGGCTACAAGTAGAACACAAAACTATTTGACATAAACAGTTGTATTCATGAGTTTTATTGACAAATGCCAACACAAAACACAAGGTCCGCCAAAGCACAAACCTGATCAGAATGAATTTATATGAATGCTGTAAGTACAGAAATACTTTGCTCACTGGGGAAATGAATATCCAACTAGTCAGTGACAACTGTGTGGAGTTTGTGACAGCAACTATGTGAGCTTATTACAATATTATAGACACAATGTCCTGGGATGTCCTATGATCTATGTAGAAGAACCCCTTACAGTATTATAGACACTATGTCCTAGGATTTACTATGATCTATGTAGAAGAACCCCTTACAGTATTATAGACACTATGTCCTAGGATTTACTATGATCTATGTAGAAGAAACCCTTACAGTATTATAGACACTATGTCCTGGGATTTCCTATGATCTATGTGGAAGAACCCCTTACAGTATTATAGACACTATGTCCTGGGATTTACTATGATCTATGTAGAAGAAACCCTTACAGTATTATAGACACTATGTCCTGGGATTTACTATGATCTATGTAGAAGAAACCCTTACAGTATTATAGACACTATGTCCTGGGATTTACTATGATCTATGTAGAAGAACCCCTTACAGTATTATAGACACTATGTCCTGGGATTTACTATGATCTATGTAGAAGAACCTTACCTTCTAACGACTCTTCTGAAGCTCATGAGGTCATAGACCTAAACATGTCACATGTGTGTGTTCCTGAGAGTCTCAGCTTTTCAGAGATGGCTTTAATAGTTTGTAGCTCAAACCATTCGGACTGCCCTAGTCTCACAAACAGCTCTAACTCAGCCCTCGTTAGATGATCCAATGTTCTGTAGCCCAAACATACGATGCGTATCCTTTCCTGTAGTCAAATGACCAAATCACCCTCATGTGGCCTCATGGGTTTCTATGTCAAACGGCTTTGTTATATTTCAGTTTTCTGTGATGTATATGAAGTGTAATATTGGGATGAAAACTCAAAATGTAATACATTTCAACTCCATATCTGACATGAAACAGGTGTCTTCTTATGTTAAACCCATAACCATGTGTGTGAGGTGGATACTTTGTTACAAAGTAGATGTGTTTAAGACTACCAAGAGACACTCTGATTGGCCCTGATTTAGCCCAGTGCAGTAAAAGGTTAAAAGGGGTTGGAAGTCCTAAATCACTCCGGCGTGATGACGATGAGATTCACTGGCTTAAACAAGAGCACAGGGTAATACTGGAACTATTTCTCACAGTAAATACGGCCCTATATTGACATCATATGGGCTTCTGGTTAAATGTCGTAGTAAGAAGATGCCTGAGGGGTTTCAGCTGACATTTTATTATGAACTGGCTCCATACAGGTGTCACTTCCTCTCAGCATCCAGCAGTCTGTGCCCAGGATTTGCTCCGCCTTACTGAAGGGTTAGGGTCTGGGTTAGGGTCCAGGGTTATGGTCTGGGTTAGGGGTTAGGGTCTGGGTTAGGGGTCTGGGTTAGGGGCCAGGGTTAGGGTCTGGGTTAGGGGTCAGGGTTAAGGTCTGGGTTAGGGGCCAGGGTTAGGGTCTGGGTTAGGGGTCAGGGTTAGGGTCTGAGTTAGGGTCTGGGTTAGGGGTCAGGTTTAGGGGTCAGGTTTAGGGTCTGGGTTAGGGGTTAGGGTCTGGGTTAGGGGTCAGGGTTAGGGGTCAGGGTTAGGGGTCTGGGTTAGGGGTCAGGTTTAGGGTCTGGGCTAGGGGTCTGGGTTAGGGGTTAGGGTCTGGGTTAGGGTCAGGGTTAGGGTCTGGGTTAGTGGTCAGGTTTAGGGTCTGGGTTAGGGGTCAGGGTTAGGGTCAGGGTTAGGGGTCTGTGTTAGGGGTCAGGTTTAGGGTCTGGGCTAGAGGTCTGGGTTAGGGGTTAGGGTCTGGGTTAGGGGTTAGGGTCTGGGCTAGAGGTCTGGGTTAGGGGTTAGGGTCAGGGTTAGGGTCAGGGTTAGGGGTCTGGGTTAGGGGTCAGGGTCTGTGTTAGGGGTCAGGTTTAGGGTCTGGGCTAGAGGTCTGGGTTAGGGGTTGGGGTCAGGTTTAGGGTCTGGGTTAGGGGTCAGGGTTAGGGTCTGGGTTAGGGGTCGGGGTCAGGTTTAGGGTCAGGTTTAGGGTCAGGGTTAGGGGTCAGGGTTAGGGTCTGGGTTAGGAGTCAGGGTTAGGGTCTGGGTTTAGGGTCTGGGTTAGGGTCTGGGTTAGGGGTCAGGGTTAGGGTCTGGATTAGGGGTCAGGGATCTTACCCTCAGCGTCCAGCAGTCTGTCTATGCCCAGGGTTTGCTCAGCCTTGCTGAAGGCGTGATCCAATCTCTCCATGGCACTCTTCTGCTTCTCCACAATGCTCCAATCAAACAGCTCGGGCCTGCAGGGGGCGGGAACAGAATGAGCCAATCAGATTCATCCTCTAAACATCCTCTAGCCAATCAGACCACTCTGTTCCAGACTAAATGCCAAGAGGTAAAGGAGTAGAAGAGCTGATTGGATGATGACTGAGCGGATTAGAGCTTTTCTTATTGAATCTTGTTCTGAGGGAAGCTCTGCCTCGAGGGCAGACACAAATTTGCAATCTTGCCCTGAGCCAGATAAAATAAGGAAAACCCACTGAGGAATTTGAGGGCTAACATCTGACCTGCGACCTGTGGATGAGTGTTATGGATGAATGTCTCTGACCTGACTTGACTGATTAAGATTTAAAATAGTGAAAAGTAACGAAATGTTGATTTTCTCTATCAGGAAAGGATGGGGTGTCCACTACCAAGTATTCTGATGAGTTTAACAATGATTCTGTATCTCTCCCTGTGAAATGCTTCCTGAGGCCCGTTGCCTTGAGAGCAGTTAGTGAAATTCTGCAGGTCTATAAAGGAACCAGAAAACAGACGTTACGAGAGCTCCCAATTCAATTCAAATCAAATGTTATTTGTCACGTGCGCTGACTACAACAGGTGTAGTAGACCTTACAGTGAAATGCTGAATACAACAGGTGTAGTAGACCTTACAGTGAAATGCTGAATACAACAGGTGTAGTAGACCTTACAGTGAAATGCTGAATACAACAGGTGTAGTAGACCTTACAGTGAAATGCTGAATACAACAGGTGTAGTAGACCTTACAGTGAAATGCTGAATACAACAGGTGTAGACCTTACAGTGAAATGCTGAATACAACAGGTGTAGTAGACCTTACAGTGAAATGCTGAATACAACAGGTGTAGTAGACCTTACAGTGAAATGCTGAATACAACAGGTGTAGACCTTACAGTGAAATGCTGAATACAACAGGTGTAGTAGACCTTACAGTGAAATGCTGAATACAACAGGTGTAGTAGACCTTACAGTGAAATGCTGAATACAACAGGTGTAGTAGACCTTACAGTGAAATGCTTACTGACAGGCTCTTGGCAATAAACAGGAGGTACCGGTACAGAGCCAAAGTGCAGGGGCACCGGTTAGTCGAGGTAATTGAGGTTATATGTACAGTGGGGGAAAAAAGTATTTGATCCCCTGCTGATTTTGTACGTTTGCCCACTTACAAAGAAATGATCAGTCTATAATTTTAATAGTAGGTTTATTTGAACAGTGAGAGACAGAATAACAACAAAAAAATCCAGAAAAATGCATGTCAAAAATGTTATAAAATGATTTGCATTTTAATGAGGGAAATAAGTATTTGACCCCTCTACAAAACATGACTTAGTACTTGGTGGCAAAACCCTTGTTGGCAATCACAGAGGTCAGACGTTTCTTGTAGTTGGCCACCAGGTTTGCACACATCTCAGGAGGGATTTTGTCCCACTCCTCTTTGCAGATCTTCTCCAAGTCATTAAGGTTTCGAGGCTGACGTTTGGCAACTCGAACCTTCAGCTCCCTCCACAGATTTTCTATGGGATTAAGGTCTGGAGACTGGCTAGGCCACTCCAGGACCTTAATGTGCTTCTTCAAGAGCCACTCCTTTGTTGCCTTGGCCGTGTGTTTTGGGTCATCGTCATACTGGAATACCCATCCACGGCCCATTTTCAATGCCCTGGCTGAGGGAAGGAGGTTCTCACCCAAGATTTGATGGTACATGGCCCCATCCATCGTCCCTTTGATGCAGTGAAGTTGTCCTGTCCCCTTAGCAGAAAAACACTCCCAAAGCATAATGTTTCCACCTCCATGTTTGACGGTGGAGATGGTGTTCTTGGGGTCATAGGCAGCATTCCTCCTCCTCCAAACACGGCGAGTTGAGGTGATGCCAAAGAGCTCCATTTTGGTCTCATCTGACCACAACACTTTCACCAGTTGTCCTCTGAGTCATTCAGATGTTCATTGGCAAACTTCAGACGGGCATGTATATGTGTTCTTCAGCAGGGGGACCTTGCGGGCGCTGCAGGATTTCAGTCCTTCACGGCGTAGTGTGTTACCAATTGTTTTCTTGGTGACTATGTTTCCAGCTGCCTTGAGATCATTGACAAGATCCTCCCGTGTAGTTCTGGGCTGATTCCTCACCGTTCTCATGATCATTGCAACTCCACGAGGTGAGATCTTGCATGGAGCCCCAGCCGAGGGAGATTGACAGTTCTTTTGTGTTTCTTCCATTTGCGAATAATCGCACCAAATGTTGTCACCTTCTCACCAAGCTGCTTGGCGATGGTCTTGTAGCCCATTCCAGCCTTGTGTAGGTCTACAATCTTGTCCCTGACATCCTTGGAGAGCTCTTTTGTCTTGGCCATGGTGGAGAGTTTGGAATCTGATTGATTGATTGCTTCTGTGGACAGGTGTCTTTTTTTACAGGTAACAAGCTGCGGTTAGGAGCACTCCCTTTAAGAGTGTGCTCCTAATCTTAGCTCGTTACCTGTATAAAAGACACCTGGGAGCCAGAAATCTTTCTGATTGAGAGGGGGTCAAGTACTTATTTCCCTCATTAAAATGCAAATCAATTCATAACATTTTTGACATGCGTTTTTCTGGATTATTTTGTTGTTATTCTGTCTCCCACTGTTCAAATAAACCTACCATTAAAATTATAGACTGATCCTTTCTTTGTCAGTGGGCAAACGTACAAAATCAGCAGGGGATCAAATACTTTTTTCCCCCACTGTACATGTAGGTAGAGTTAAAGTGACAGTGCATAGATAATAAACAGAGAGTAGCAGCAGCGCAAAAGAGAGGGTGGGGGGACGACAATGCAAATAGTCTGGGTGGCCATTTGATTAACTCTTTAGGAGTCTTATGTCTTGGGTGTAGAAGCTGTTAAGAAGCGTTTTGGACCTAGACTTAAGTAAGGCCCAATGAAGTAAGGCCTGGACATTAGTTTGTTTTTGCCCTACGTTTTAACCACACACACACCTGCATACACACACAACCCACCCATCTATACTGATGAATATGTGTTAGTGGTGGTAATACAGCGGGTGATGTATTATGTGTGGACTTGTTATTGGGTTTGAGTTGGTTCTTCATGGGTGAGAAAGGATGCACCTTAAAGGACACGCAAATAACAGTTTCTGAAGTGTACAGTCACGAATTCTGATGGGAATTGTACTGAAAAACAATGTGACCTTGAACAGAGGATGTTTTGAACGTTTTGAAATATTTAGTCTGAGTAAAGGTGAAGAAAGGGAAAGAGCTGCCGATCAGCTAGCAGGTCATCTACCCACACGAACCAAAGCAGCGTTCTTCACCTTCTTTTATTTCCTGTAACCTTTAACCTCTGTGTTAACCTCTGTCCTGACCTTCTGGTGAGGCCGGATCACCCTCACTAAAAAGGCCAGAGGCATGGGGTGAAAGGTGAATGTAATAAGTAATGCAGATATTTCTGACAGTGTATTGCTGTTTTGTTTTGTTTTAGTTTCTCTCCCTGAGGGTTAGCCATCTAACTCCCTGACCCTGTACCTCCCTGACCCTGTACCTCCCTGACCCTCTACCTCCCTGACCCTCTACCCCCCTGACCCTCTACCTCCCTGACCCTCTACCTCCCTGACCCTCTACCTCCCTGACCCTGTACCTCCCTGACCCTCGACCTCTCTGACCCTGTACCTCCCTGACCCTGTACCTCCCTGACCCTCTACCCCTCTACCCCCCTGACCCTCTACCTCCCTGACCCTCTACCTCCCTGACCCTCTACCTCCCTGACCCTCTACCTCCCTGACCCTCTACCCCTCTACCTCCCTGACCCTCTACCCCCCTGACCCTCTACCCCCCTGACCCTCTACCTCCCTGACCCTCTACCTCCCTGACCCTCTACCTCCCTGACCCTCTACCTCCCTGACCCTCGACCCTCCCTGACCCTGTACCTCCCTGACCCTCTACCCCCCTGACCCTCTACCCCCCTGACCCTCTACCTCCCTGACCCTCTACCTCCCTGACCCTCTACCTCCCTGACCCTGTACCTCCCTGACCCTCTACCTCCCTGACCCTCTACCTCCCTGACCCTCTACCTCCCTGACCCTCTACCTCCCTGACCCTGTACCTCCCTGACCCTGTACCTCCCTGACCCTCTACCTCCCTGACCCTCTACCTCCCTGACCCTCGACCTCCCTGACCCTCGACCTCCCTGACCCTCGACCTCCCTGACCCTCTACCTCCCTGACCCTCTACCTCCCTGACCCTCTACCTCCCTGACCCTGTACCTCCCTGACCCTCTACCTCCCTGACCCTGTACCTCCCTGACCCTGTACCTCCCTGACCCTGACCCTGTACCCCCTTGACCCTGTACCCCCTTGACCCTCTACCCCCTTGACCATTTACCTCTGCGTTGAGATCACCAAATGTGATGGGGATGTAAAAGTCTACTTGCAAAAGTGTTTTGTTATTTGTTTTAGACTTTTGTATTAAGACTATTGGAAAAAGGAATAATTAGTCATACAGTGAATAATTTGTCTTAAATTCCTGTATCCTAAACTGTTGTGGTCTGTCTCCTCTCCAGGTTATGGTGATAGTGACCCCGGATGGTATCTAGATGCATGGAAGGAATCATTTGACCCAGATCAATGTGAGCCTCACCCCCTCTAACCGGTTGAAGTAATGACGTCCACTACGGCCTTGTCCCCCACTACTTCTACCTGAGACCTGAGGCCGAGCCAGCAACTTGTTTACGTGGAAGCTATTGACTGCCTTTCTCTCAGGAGTGCAGCATGAGTCCTGAGACCGAGCACGTGAAGTGAGCATGGAGACATCTTGTCTGCTGATAAAAAATGGACGAGACAAAATGAACGAGACAAAATGGACGAGGCAAAACGGACGAGACAAAACGGACGAGGCAAAACGGACGAGACAAAACGGACGAGGCAAAACGGACGAGACAAAACGTACGAGACAAAACGTACGAGACAAAACGGACGAGACAAAACGGACGAGGCAAAACGGACGAGGCAAAACGTACGAGACAAAACGTACGAGACAAAACGGGCGAGGCAAAACGGACGAGGCCAAACCGACGAGGCAAAACGTACGAGACAAAATGGACGAGACAAAATGGACGAGACAAAACGGACAGTGAAGGATGGTCAGGTGAGAGACTCGTCTGGTTGGGAAAATTAGACTATCCCCCAGATATTGACTTTGGGACATCACCAGGGACCACCCACTGACAGACATGAGTTACATGTGTGTCGCTGTGAGTGGAAACTGTAAAGCCCTCTGAAGATGAAAATGAAGAGATGGCAGAAAAATGAGTGTTGGGGGGGGGGGACAACCTTGCCCATAATTGATTTGGGATTGGCAATATTGTTTATTTTCACACTGGAAAACAGATGTAGTAATGTTGCCTTGAAATAAATACATTGAGATACTGATTTGTCATTGGTATACCCCAGGACGGTGCATGGCAAAGACAAACAGGGGACTGTTAGGCTACTGTTAAAAGCGAATGGTATGAATGTAAGATGAATCAGGTTTATGTTCATGTTAGCAGGATATATACTGTATATTTCTCTCTCCCTGTATGTCCTGGCAGTGTCTGTTTGTGCTAAGTTGAAGGTTCAAATGGTAAATTAAAATGGTAGACTCAACGTTCATATCTGTTGATAATACTGATGTCAGTCTGCTGAAGGTACAAGGACAGCGAGTGTTGAAGTTTAATCGTGTGAAAAACGGTGTTTATAGAACATTGGTGGTGTGAAAATGTATGAGAAGAAACGTGTAGCTGAAATACAGCTGAGAAATGTTTCCAATTCCAAGGACAAAGAGGATGACGATGAGAACACCCTGCATGAGATGTTTAATGATCAACAAGACGCAATGTTGATTTGTGCCACTCTGCACAACCTCGCTTCACGGTCACTGCCTCCGGACGTTTTGCCTTGTCCAGCGCATTTATTCAAAGCAAGTAGTCTAGTTTATCCCCAGTGGAGGGGAGTTTTGGTACATGGTGGGTGGCCCTTCTCCCACTACCTGCTATGCCTTGTTAGAATGATGAATGAGACACCAGTCTCTCATATCATCAAAACACCAAATTCTAGCTGCATATTAAACCAGAGTTGACCACTCTCTGAGGATAGGGCTCACTATAAAACAGCACTTAGACAGCATTAATGCCCTAAGTGACATTCCAAAGGCAGAAGGCTTTCATTTAGCTATAGGCTCTTTAAAGTGAGGTCACTCTGGCCTTGCAAGTTGGCTTATGCTTTGACCAGGGCCCAGGCACTCCGGAGGCAGTATGTTTTGACCAGGGCCCAGGCACTCGGGATTCAGTATGTTTTGACCAGGGCCCAGGCACTCGGGAGGCAGTATGTTTTGACCAGGGCCCAGGCACTCCGGAGGCAGTATGTTTTGACCAGGGCCCAGGCACTCGGGAGGCAGTATGTTTTGACCAGGGCCCAGGCACTCGGGAGGCAGTATGTTTTGACCAGGGCCCAGGCACTCCGGAGGCAGTATGTTTTGACCAGGGCCCAGGCACTCCGGAGGTAGTATGT
>NW_021823073.1:1254855-1280925 GCF_901001165.1 Salmo trutta | reverse complement strand
GCTTTCTAGCCTACTTGTCTTGGCTGATTCCCAGACAGTTCTAACGTACATATTTTGATTAATCATCTGTCTTCATCAGCCTCTGGCTACCATTAACCTGATAGCCAACACTGAACTTCTGTGCTCTAAAAAGTCCTTCATAAAAAGTCCCAAATCTCCAATTGACCGATAGGCCCTTTTCCCTAGACAGAGAGGGCAGAGGGGCTAGGGGTCACCAGCCCTTCCCTAGACAGAGAGGGCAGAGTGGCTAGGGGTCACCAGGCCCTTCTCCCTAGACAGAGAGGGCAGAGGGGCTAGGGGTCACCAGGCCCTTCTCCCTAGACAGAGAGGGCAGAGGGGCTAGGGGTCACCAGGCCCTTCTCCCTAGACAGAGGGTAGAGGGGCTAGGGGTCACCAGGCCCTTCACCCTAGACAGAGAGGGCAGAGGGGCTAGGGGTCCAGGCCCTTCTCCCTAGACAGAGAGGGCAGAGGGGCTAGGGGTCACCAGGCCCTTCTCCCTAGACAGAGAGGGCAGAGGGGCTAGGGGTCACCAGGCCCTTCACCCTACAGAGAGGGCAGAGGAGATAGGGGTCACCAGGCCTGCCCTAGACCGAGAGGGCAGAGGGGCTAGGGGTCACCAGGCCCTTCACCCTAGACAGAGAGGGCAGAGGGGCTAGGGGTCACCAGGCACTTCTCCCTAGACAGAGAGGGCAGAGGGGCTAGGGGTCACCGGGCCCTTCTCCCTAGACAGAGGGGCAGAGGGGCTAGGGGTCACCAGGCCCTTCTCCCTAGACAGAGAGGCAGAGTGGCTAGGGGTCACCAGGCCCTTCTCCCTAGACAGAGAGGGCAGAGGGGCTAGGGGTCACCAGGCCCTTCTCCCTAGACAGAGAGGGCAGAGGGGCTAGGGGTCACCAGGCCCTTCTCCCTAGACAGAGAGGGTAGAGGGGCTAGGGGTCACCAGGCCCTTCACCCTAGACAGAGGGCAGAGGGGCTAGGGGTCACCAGGCCCTTCTCCCTAGACAGAGAGGGCAGAGGGGCTAGGGGTCACCAGGCCCTTCTCCCTAGACAGAGGGGCAGGGGGCTAGGGGTCACCAGGCCCTTCACCCTAGACAGAGAGGGCAGAGGGGCTAGGGGTCACCAGGCCTGCCCTAGACCGAGAGGGCAGGGGCTAGGGGTCACCAGGCCCTTCACCCTAGACAGAGAGGCAGAGGGGCTAGGGGTCACCAGGCACTTCTCCCTAGACAGAGAGGGCAGAGGGGCTAGGGGTCACCGGGCCCTTCTCCCTAGACAGAGAGGGCAGAGGGGCTAGGGGTCACCAGGCCTGCCCTAGACAGAGAGGGCAGAGGGGCTAGGGGTCACCAGGCCCTTCTCCCTAGACAGAGAGGGCCGAGGGGCTAGGGGTCACCAGGCCCTTCTCCCTAGACAGAGAGGGCAGAGGGCTAGGGGTCACCAGGCCTGCCCTAGACAGAGAGGGCAGAGGGGCTAGGGGTCACCAGGCCCTTCTCCCTAGACAGAGAGGGCAGAGGGGCTAGGGGTCACCAGGCCTGCCCTAGACAGAGAGGGCAGAGGGGCTAGGGGTCACCAGGCACTTCTCCCTAGACAGAGAGGGAGGGGCTAGGGGTCACCAGGCCCGCCCTAGACAGAGAGGGCAGAGGGGCTAGAGGTCACCAGGCCTGCCCTAGACAGAGAGGGCAGAGGGGCTAGGGGTCACCAGGCCCTTCTCCCTAGACAGAGAGGGCAGAGGGGCTAGGGGTCACCAGGCCCTTCTCCTAGACCGAGAGGGCAAGGGGCTAGGGGTCACCGGCCCTTCTCCCTAGACAGAGAGGGCAGCGGGGCTAGGGGTCACCAGGCCCTTCTCCCTAGACAGAGAGGGCAGAGGGGCTAGGGGTCACCAGGCCCTTCTCCCTAGACAGAGAGGGCAGAGGGGCTAGGGGTCACCAGGCCCTTCTCCCTAGACAGAGAGGGCAGGGGGCTAGGGGTCACCAGGCCCTTGTCCCTAGACAGAGGGCAGAGGGGCTAGGGGTGCATTTGGACTTCAGACATAGTCCTCAAAGCTACTCTTCAGCTGCCTCTGGTTTGCATTAACCTCCATCGACCAAAAATGAATAAATAACCACGGGGGGATTTATTTCTGTGCTCCCCCCAAAAAACTCCTATCTGCATCTTCCCATCAGTGCCCCTCTGGGTGGCTAGCGTCCATGGAATTAAATAACTATCCTGCTAAAAAGTCCTCATATGGCCAAATCATAACTAACACTTTCTCTTAATCATACATTGATATCAATAAGAGACCAGTGAAAATGTGAAAGTTTGGATTCACCCTGTATTGAGTACAACCATCTCCATGTCCTTCCCCACAGGTAATGCAGGTTGCGCTTGCAGAGCACCAGAGTGAGGTGGACTACCTGACGTCTACAGTGGACCAGGTTTTTCAGAAGGCCCCTCCAGAGATCAGTCACAAGTACAGGACAGAGATGGACAGCATCATGACTCGCTGGAGACGCCTGTCCTCAACGCTGGGGGAACAAGCCACCAAGATAACAGAGCTTATGGCTAAATTACTGCAGTTCCAGGTACCGTGGGGTTGGAGGGGGGGGGGGGTGCTGCGAGAGAGAGGGAGAGATGGAGCGAGAGAGACTAGAAAGAGGTGAAATAGAGGTAGAGCGAGTAGAACAAGGGAGAGGGAGAGCGAGCTAGAGAGAGAGAAGGAGAGAGGGATGGAGAGAGGGAGGGAGAGAGGGAGACAGAGATGAAGAGATAGAGATGAAAAACAGAGATGAAGAGACAGAGATGAAGAGACAGAGATGAAGAGACAGAGACAGAGATGAAGAGACAGAGATGAAGAGACATAGATGAAGAGACATAGATGAGAGACAGAGATGAAGAGACATAGATGAAGAGACAGAGAGATGAGAGACAGAGACAGAGATGAAGAGACAGAGATGAAGAGACAGAGACAGAGATGAAGAGACAGAGATGAAGAGACAGAGACAGAGATGAAGAGACAGAGATGAAGAGACAGAGATGAAGAGACAGAGACAGAGATGAAGAGACAGAGATGAAGAGACAGAGACAGAGATGAAGAGACAGAGATGAAGAGAGAGATGAAGAGACAGAGATGAAGAGACAGAGATGAAGAGACAGAGATTAAACTTTGTTTTGTATATTATCTACCTCCCTTGCTTTGGCAATGTTAACATATGTTTCCCATGCCAATAAAACCCTGAATTGAATTGAATTGAATTGCATTGAAGTGATGGAGACAGAGATGAAAGATAGAGACAGAGATGAAGAGATAGAGACAGAGATGGAGACAGAGATGAAGAGATAGAGACAGAGATGAAGAGATAGAGACAGAGATGAAGAGATAGAGACAGAGATGAAGAGATAGAGACAGAGATGAAGAGATAGAGACAGAGATGAAGAGATAGAGACAGAGATGGAGACAGAGATATAGAGATAGACAGAGATAGAGACAGAGTGAAGAGATAGAGACAGAGATGGAGACAGAGATGAAGAGATGGAGACAGAGATGAAGAGATAGAGACAGAGATGAAGAGATAGAGACAGAGATGAAGAGATAGAGAGACAGAGATGAAGAGATAGAGACAGAGATGAAGAGATATAGATCTGTGAGTGAGTGTACCATATGTTCCAGTGAAATGACGGTAAGGAGGACAATATCAATGTGGACTTTGCTGTCAGTGTCTGCATCATGATGTGAAGACACAGAGGAAGTGGATGGGTGACGCTGACATGTTTCTAACTTTGTTTGCATGTGCGCCTATAAATGACTCTAAGCACATTGTCAGTTCTGTGCTGTCTGTCAACCTATCTGTCTGTGTCTCTCAGAATGACGTGAAGACTCTGAGGAAGTGGATGGCTGATGTTGACGTGTTCCTGAATGAGGAGTGGCCAGCACTGGGGGACTCAGAGGCCCTGCAGAAACAGCTGGAGCAGTGCACTGTAAGACCTGGCAACCTTCTTTCACCTTCTCTTTGGCAGCCTGTCTCCCACTTTCTCTCACCTGGCAACCTGTCATTCACCTTCTCACACCTGGCAACCTGTCATTCACCTTCTCTCACCTGGCAACCTGTCATTCACCTTCTCTCACCTGGCAACCTGTCATTCACCTTCTCTCACCTGGCAACCTGTCATTCACCTTCTCACACCTGGCAACCTGTCATTCACCTTCTCTCACCTGGCAACCTGTCATTCACCTTCTCTCACCTGGCAACCTGTCATTCACCTTCTCTCACCTGGCAACCTGTCATTCACCTTCTCTCACCTGGCAACCTGTCATTCACCTTCTCTCACCTGGCAACCTGTCATTCACCTTCTCTCACCTGGCAACCTGTCATTCACCTTCTCTCACCTGGCAACCTGTCATTCACCTTCTCTCACCTGGCAACCTGTCATTCACCTTCTCTCACCTGGCAACCTGTCATTCACCTTCTCTCACCTGGCAACTCTCTATTATTAGCAGAGGAATTGTGACCTCTAAACGTCACCCCAGTAAATGAGTCCTAGGGCATACAGCCTAGTAAATGAGCCCTAGGGCATACAGCCCAGTAAATGAGCCCCAGGGCATACAGCCCAGTAAATGAGTCCTAGGGCATACAGCCCAGTAAATGAGTCCTAGGGCATACAGCTCAGTAAATGAGTCCTAGGGCATACAGCTCAGTAAATGAGCCCTAGGGCATACAGCCCAGTAAATGAACCCTAGGGCATACAGCCCAGTAAATGAGCCCTAGGGCATACAGCCCAGTAAATGAGCCCTAGGGCATACAGCCCAGTAAATGAGTCCTAGGGCATACAGCCCAGTAAATGAGTCCTAGTGCATACAGCCCAGTAAATGAACCCTAGGGCATACAGCCCAGTAAATGAGTCCTAGGGCATACAGCCCACTAAATGAACCCTAGGGCATACAGCCCAGTAAATGAACCCTAAGGCATACAGCCCAGTAAATGAACCCTAAGGCATACAGCCCAGTAAATGAACCCTAAGGCATACAGCCCAGTAAATGAACCCTAGGGCATACAGCCCAGTAAATGAGCCCTAGGGCATACAGCCCAGTAAATGAGCCCTAGGGCATACAGCCCAGTAAATGAACCCTAAGGCATACAGCCCAGTAAATGAACCCTAAGGCATACAGCCCAGTAAATGAACCCTAGGGCATACAGCCCAGTAAATGAGCCCTAGGGCATACAGCCCAGTAAATGAACCCTAAGGCATACAGCCCAGTAAATGAGCCCTAGGGCATGCAGCCCAGTAAATGAGCCCTAGGGCATACAGCCCAGTAAATGAACCCTAGGGCATACAGCCCAGTAAATGAGCCCTAGGGCATACAGCCCAGTAAATGAACCCTAAGGCATACAGCCCAGTAAATGAACCCTAAGGCATACAGCCCAGTAAATGAACCCTAGGGCATACAGCCCAGTAAATGAGCCCTAGGGCATACAGCCCAGTAAATGAGCCCTAGGGCATACAGCCCAGTAAATGAACCCTAAGGCATACAGCCCAGTAAATGAGCCCTAGGGCATACAGCCCAGTAAATGAGCCCTAGGGCATACAGCCCAGTAAATGAACCCTAGGGCATACAGCCCAGTAAATTAGTCCTAGGGCATACAGCCCAGTAAATGAGCCCTAGGGCATACAGCCCAGTAAATGAGCCCCAGGGCATACAGCCTAGTAAATGAACCCTAGGGCATACAGCCTAGTAAATGAACCCTAAGGCATACAGCCCAGTAAATGAACCCTAAGGCATACAGCCTAGTAAATGAACCCTAGGGCATACAGCCCAGTAAATGAACCCTAGGGCATACAGCCTAGTAAATGAACCCTAGGGCATACAGCCTAGTAAATTAACCCTAAGGCATACAGCCCAGTAAATACAGTACAAGTGAACATCTCTCTGTCACACATCCATTTCTATTAGTCATATCCCCTGTGTCTCTGTTGGGATTGGCTAGGCCCTGGTGAATGACATCCACACCATCCAACCCAGTCTGAACGGCATCAATGAGGTGGGCGTGTCTCTGAAGACAGAGGCGGAGCCAGCATTCGCCATCCAACTGCAGAAGGAGCTCGATGAGCTGAACGCTATGTGGGAGATAATCTGCAAACAGGTACACACACCACACACACGATCAAACCACACACACAGGACCAAAACAAATGATCAAACACACACACACACACACACGATCAAACACACACACACACACGATCAAACACACACACGCACACCGTACCCACCCAAGCGTTGATTCCATCCATCCCTGTCCTGACATATCATCTGTTGTTATTGTGTATTCATGGTGTGTGTGTGTGTGTCCAGGCCTATGCTAAGAAGTCTGCTCTGAAGGGGGGTCTGGACAAGACCATGAGCTTGAGGAAGGAGATGGCTGAGATGCAGGAGTGGATCACTCAGGCTGAGGAGGACTATCTGGAGAGAGACTTCACTTACCAGACCCCTGAGGAGCTACGCAAGGCTGTGGAGGAACTCAAGGTAGGGGGTGTGTTGGGAGGGGGGACCAATCATCCATCCTTATGGCCAAACTTCCCTATAGCCAATCCTGGGCACTCACCCAAACAATACTCTGACCCTAATCTAAGCACTGACCTGCCTCCAACACTCTCCCTCTTCTCTTCTCTCTCTCTCTCTCTGTGTCTCTCTCTCTCTCCTCTGTCTCCTCTCTCTCCTCTCTCTCTCTCTCTCTCTCTCTCTCTGTGTCTCTCTCTCTCTCTTTGTCTCTCTCTCTCTCTCTCTCTCTCTCTCTCTCTCTCCCTCTCTCTCTCTCTCTCTCTCTCTCTGTCTCTCTCTCTCTCTCTCTTCTCTCTCTCGCCTCTCTCTGTCTCTCTCTCTCTCTCTCTCTGTCTCTCTCCCTCTCTCTTCTCTCTCTCTCTTTCTCTATCTCCCTCTATCCCTTGTTCACTCCCTCCCTCCCTTTGATCATCTCCCTCCCTCCCTCCCTCCCTTTGATCATCTCCCTCCCTCTCTCCCCCTCATTCCCCCTCTCTTTATCCTCTTTAATTCAGCTCAATAACTTTTGTTGGCAGTCATGCATTTCTAAAACAAAGAGCAGTAAGAAAGCTCTCATCTCTCTTGTCTCCCTCCACTGTGCTCTCTCTCTCCCTCCTGCCATCTTTCATCTCTTTCTGTCTCCCTCCACTGTGCTCTCTCTCTCCCTCCTGCCATCTCTTCATCTCTCTTTCTGTCTCCCTCCACTGTGCTCTCTCTCTCCTCCTGCCATCTATCATATCTCTGTCCCTCCACTGTGCTCTCTCTTCTCCTCCTGCCATCTCTTCATCTCTCTTCTGTCTCCCTCCACTGTGCTCTCTCTCTCCCCCTCCTGCCATCTCTTCATCTCTCTCTCTGTCTCCCTCCACTGTGCTCTCTCTCTCCCTCCTGCCATCTCTTCATCTCTTTCGTATCCCCTCCACTGTGCTCTCTCTCTCTCTCCTCCTGCCATCTCTTCATCTCTCTTTCTGTCTCCCTCCACTGTGCTCTCTCTCTCTCCCTCCTGCCATCTCTTCATCTCTCTTTCTGTCTCCCTCCACTGTGCTCTCTCTCCCTCCTGCCATCTCTTCATCTCTCTTTCTGTCTCCCTCCACTGTGCTCTCTCTCTCCTCCTGCCATCTTCATCTCTCTTTCTGTCTCCCTCCACTGTGCTCTCTCTCTCCTCCTGCCATCTCTTCATCTCTCTTTCTGTCTCCTCCACTGTGCTCTCTCTCTCCCTCCTGCCATCTCTTCATCTCTCTTTCTGTCTCCTCCACTGTGCTCTCTCTCTCCCTCCTGCCATCTCTTCATCTCTCTTTCTGTCTCCACTGTGCTCTCTCCTCCCCTGCCATCTCTTCATCTCTCTTTCTGTCCCTCCACTGTGCTCTCTCTCTCCCTCCTGCCATCTTTCACATCTCTTTCTGTCTCCTCCACTGTGCTCTCTCTCTCCCTCCTGCCATCTTCATCTCTCTTTCTGTCTCCCTACACTGTGCTCTCTCTCTCCCTCCTGCCATCTCTTCATCTCTCTTTCTGTCTCCCTCCACTGTGCTCTCTCTCTCTCCCTCCTGCCATCTCTTCATCTCTCTTTCTGTCTCCCTCCACTGTGCTCTCTCTCCCCCTCCTGCCATCTCTTCCTCTCTCTTTCTGTCCCTCCACTGGCTCTCTCTCTCCCTCCTGCCATCTCTTCATCTCTCTTTCTGTCTCCCTCCACTGTGCTCTCTCTCTCTCCCTCCTGCCATCTCTTCATCTCTCTTTCTGTCTCCTCCACTGTGCTCTCTCTCTCCCTCCTGCCATCTCTTCATCTCTCTTTCTGTCTCCCTCCACTGTGCTCTCTCTCCCCCTCCTGCCATCTCTTCATCTCTCTTTCTGTCTCCCTCCACTGTGCTCTCTCTCTCCCTCCTGCCATCTCTTCATCTCTCTTTCTGTCTCCCTCCACTGTGCTCTCTCTCTCTCTGCCATCTCTCATCTCTCTTTCTGTCTCCCTCCACTGTGCCTCTCTCTCCCTCCTGCCATCTCTTCTCTCTCTTTCTGTCTCCCTCCACTGTGCTCTCTCTCTCCCTCCTGCCATCTCTTCATCTCTCTTCTGTCTCCCTCCACTGTGCTCTCTCTCTCTCTGCCATCTCTTCATCTCTCTTTCTGTCTCCCTCCACTGTGCTCTCTCTCTCTCCCTCCTGCCATCTCTTCATCTCTCTTTCTGTCTCCCTCCACTGTGCTCTCTCTCTCCCTCCTGCCATCTCTTCATCTCTCTTTCTGTCTCCCTCCACTGTGCTCTCTCTCCCTCCTGCCATCTCTTCATCTCTCTTTCTGTCCCTCCACTGTGCTCTCTCTTCCCTCCTGCCATCTCTTCATCTCTCTTTCTGTCTCCCTCCACTGTGCTCTCTCTCTCTCTCCCTCCTGCCATCTCTTCATCTCTCTTTCTGTCTCCCTCCACTGTGCTCTCTCTCTCTCCCTCCTGCCATCTCTTCATCTCTCTTTCTGTCTCTCTCCACTGTGCTCTCTCTCTCCCTCCTGCCATCTCTTCATCTCTCTTTCTGTCTCCCTCCACTGTGCTCTCTCTCTCCCTCCTGCCATCTCTTCATCTCTCTTTCTGTCTCCCTCCACTGTGCTCTCTCTCTCCCTCCTGCCATCTCTTCATCTCTCTTTCTGTCTCTCTCCACTGTGCTCTCTCTCTCCCTCCTGCCATCTCTTCATCTCTCTTTCTGTCTCCCTCCACTGTGCTCTCTCTCCCTCCTGCCATCTCTTCATCTCTTTCTGTCTCCCTCCACTGTGCTCTCTCTCTCTCTCTCCCTCCTGCCATCTCTTCATCTCTCTTTCTGTCCCTCCACTGTGCTCTCTCTCTCCCTCTGCCATCTTCATCTCTCTTTCTGTCTCTCTCCACTGTGCTCTCTCTCTCCCTCCTGCCATCTCTTCATCTCTCTTTCTGTCTCCCTCCACTGTGCTCTCTCTCCCCCTCCTGCCATCTCTTCATCTCTCTTTCTGTCTCTCTCCACTGTGCTCTCTCTCTCCCTCCTGCCATCTCTTCATCTCTCTTTCTGTCTCCCTCCACTGTGCTCTCTCTCTCCCTCCTGCCATCTCTTCATCTCTCTTTCTGTCTCCCTCCACTGTGCTCTCTCTCTCTCTCTGCCATCTCTTCATCTCTCTTTCTGTCCTCCACTGTGCTCTCTCTCTCTCCCTCCTGCCATCTTCATCTCTCTTTCTGTCTCCTCCACTGTGCTCTCTTCTTCCCTCCTGCCATCTCTTCATCTCTTTCTGTCTCCCTCCACTGTGCTCTCTCTCTCCCTCCTGCCATTCTTCATCTCTCTTTCTGTCTCCCTCCACTGTGCTCTCTCTCTCCCTCCTGCCATCTCTTCATCTCTCTTCTGTCTCCCTCCACTGTGCTCTCTCTCTCTCTCCCTCCTGCCATCTCTTCATCTCTCTTCTGTCTCCCTCACTGTCTCTCTCTCTCCCTCCTGCCATCTCTCATCTCTCTTGTCTTCTCCACTGTGCTTCTCTCTCTCCCTCCTGCCATCTCTTCATCTTCTTTCTGTCCCTCCACTGTGCTCTCTCTCTCCCTCCTGCCATCTCTTCATCTCTCTTTCTGTCTCTCCACTGTGCTTCTCTCTCCCTCCTGCCATCTCTTCATCTCTCTTTCTGTCTCCCTCCACTGTGCTCTTCTCTCCCTCCTGCCATCTCTTCATCTCTCTTTCTGTCTCCCTCCACTGTGCTCTCTCTCCCCCTCCTGCCATCTTCCTCTCTTTCTGTCTCCCTCCACTCTTCTCTCTCTCTCCCTCCTGCCATCTCTTCATCTCTTTCTGTCTCCCTCCACTGTGCTCTCTCTCTCTCTCCCTCCTGCCATCTCTTCATCTCTCTTTCTGTCTCTCTCCACTGTGCTCTCTCTCCCTCCTGCCATCTCTTCATCTCTCTTTCTGTCTCCCTCCACTGTGCTCTCTCTCTCCCTCCTGCCATCTCTTCATCTCTTTCTGTCTCCTCCACTGTGCTCTCTCTCTCCTCCTGCCATCTCTTCATCTCTCTTTCTGTCTCCTCCACTGTGCTCTCTCTCTCTCCTCCTGCCATCTCTTCATCTCTCTTTCTGTCTCCCTCCACTGTGCTCTCTCTCTCTCTCTCCCTCTGCCATCTTCATCTCTCTTTCTGTCTCCCTCCACTGTGCTCTCTCTCCCCTCCTGCCATCTCTTCATCTCTCTTTCTGTCTCCTCCACTGTGCTCTCTCTCCCTCCTGCCTCTTCATCTCTTTCTGTCTCCCTCCACTGTGCTCTTCTCTCCCTCCTGCCATCTCTTCATCCTCTTTCTGTCTCCCTCCACTGTGCTCTCTCTCTCTCTCTCCCTCCTGCCATCTCTTCATCTCTCTTTCGTCTCCCTCCACTGTGCTCTCTCTCTCCCTCCTGCCATCTCTTCATCTCTTTCTGTCTCCTCCACTGTGCTCTCTCTCTCCCTCCTGCCATCTCTTCATCTCTCTTTCTGTCTCCCCCCTGTGCTCTCTCTCTCCTCCTGCCATCTCTTCATCTCTCTTTCTGTCTCCCTCCACTGTGCTCTCTCTCTCTCTCTCCCTCCTGCCATCTCTTCATCTCTCTTTCTGTCTCCCTCCACTGTGCTCTCTCTCTCTCTCCTCTGCCATCTCTTCATCTCTCTTTCTGTCTCTCTCCACTGTGCTCTCTCTCTCTCTCTCCTCCTGCCATCTTCATCTCTTTCTGTCTCCCTCCACTGTGCTCTCTCTCTCTCCCTCCTGCCATCTCTCATCTCTCTTCTGTCTCCCTCCACTGTGCTCTCTCTCTCTCTCCCTCTGCCATCTCTTCATCTCTCTTTCTGTCTCTCTCTGCGCTCTTTGTATCCCTTCATCTTCATCTTTTTATCTCTGTTTTCTCTCTCCCTCCCCTCTCCTACCCTCTCTCCCCTCTTGTGCCCTCACATTTTCTGTCTCACTTCTCCCTCTCTCCTCCCCTCTCTTTAATTCAATTCAATTTAAGGGCTTTATTGACATGGGAAACAAATGTTTACAATGCCAAAGCAAGTGAAATAGATAATAAACAGATGTGAAATAAACAATAAAAAAATTAACAGTAAACATTACACTCACAAAAGTCTCTATCTGTCTCTCACTCCCCCTCATCCCCTCTCTCCTCCCTCTCTTTATCTCTCTCTCTCCTCCCTCCCCTCTCTCCTCCCCTCTCTTTATCTCTCTCTGTCTGTCTCTCACTCTCTCTTCCCTCCCCTCTCTCCTCCCCTCTCTTTATCTCTCTCTATCTGTCTCTCACTCCCTTCCCCTCTCTCCTTCTCTCTCTTTATCTCTATCTGTCTCTCACTCACTCCTACCTCCTCCCCTTTCTTAATCTCTCTCTATCTCTCTGTTTCTCTCTGTAGAAAGGGTCAAGGAGGAGGTCCACTCTAAGAGCTGAAGGTGAAGCTGCTGACTGACTCTGTGAACAGTGTCATTCTCCAAAGCCCCTCCGGCCGCCCACGATGCCCTCAAGGCAGAGGCTGGTCGTGCCTGACCGCTAACTACCAGAGACTCTGCAGCCGCCTGGACGGCAAGTGGTAAAACCCTGGAGGTACGATACCGGAACAAATACCGGACAGATACTGGACAGATACTGGACAGATACTGGACAGATACTGGACAAATACTGGGACAGATACTGGACAAATAGTGGACAGATACTGGACAGATACTGGACAGATACTGGACAAATACCGGGACAGATACCGGACAAATACCGGACAGATACTGGACAGATACTGGACAGCTACCGGACAATACTGGACAGATACTGGACAAATACTGGACAGATACTGGACAATACCGGACAAGTACCGGATAGATACTAGACAATACTGGACAGATACTGGACAGATACTGGACAGATACAGGACAAATACTGGACAGATACTGGACAGATACTGGACAGATACTGGACAGATACTGGACAGATACCGGACAGATACTGGACAGATACTGGACGATCCGGACAGATATTGGACAGATATTGGACAGATACTGGACAGATACTGGACAGATACCGGACAAAATACCGGACAGATACAGGACAAATACTGGATAGATACTGGACAGATACTGGACAGATACCGGACAAATACTGGACAGATACCGGACAAATACTGGACAGATACTGGACAAATACTGGACAGATACTGGACAAATACTGGACAGATACTGGACAGATACTGGACAGATACTGGACAAATACCGGACAAATACTGGACAGATACTGGACAAATACTGGACAGATACTGGACAAATACTGGACAAATACCGGACAAATACTGGACAGATACTGACAAATACTGGACAGATACTGGACAAATACTGGACAGATACTGGACAAATACTGGACAGATACTGGACAGATACTGGACAGATACTGGACAGATACTGGACAAGTACCGGGACAGATACCGGACAAATATTGGACAGATACCGGAAGATACAGCAACACACACGCAGGCATGGAACAGGCAGGCACACACACACACACACACACGCAACATACACACACACACACTTCACTCCCTCTCACCTCTCTAATCCTGCCCTTCGTGGAGCTCTCACCTCACAAAATCAATGTTCCTGGTACGATTACAAACACACTAGTACAATCTGTATACAGAACCAACAGATATCAATGAGTCTTGTTGTCTCTCTTATCTGTTTTCATCTACTTTCACTTGACACATTCACCCGCTATCAACACACACAGACCATTTCTCTCTCACACTCACTCCTTTCTTTCTTTCTTTCATTCCTGTTTGAACCCTGTCTGTCGTCTCTCCCCTTGGACTGTAGGAGGTGTGGTGGTGTTGGTGTGAGCTGCTGTCCTACCTGGAGCAGGAGAACAGGCCTGGCTGGACCGCTGGAGCAGAAGCTAGACGAGACAGACAGCATCCAAGGGGGGAGCAGAGGAGCTCTCTGATGGGCCCTTGATGTGAGCCACTCTAACCTTTCATCTTTGACCTTTCACACTGACAGACCCTCTCCTAGGGGTTCACCACACTCTCTCTGTCGCTATATCTTCCTGGGGGCTCCATTCATCAGCCTCATACTGCAGCTATTGACCAATAATGGCAGCAGCTACAGCCTCTGGTCATGGTTCATGTCAAAACCCAAAAGAGAGAAACTGTTTCCCTAAGATTTAGGTCCTGACGGTAGTCATATCTATCTCTGTATTAGTTGATACCAGGTACGGCCAGAGTCAGTCATATCTATCTCTGTATTAGTGATACCAGGTAGGCCATAGTCAGCATACCTATCTCTGTATTAGTGATACCAGGTAACGGCCCAGAGTCAGTCATACCTATTCTGTATTAGTTGATACCAGGTACGGCCAGAGTCAGTCATATCTATCTCTGTATTAGTGATACCAGGTACGGCCCAAGTCAGCCTATCTATCTCTGTATTAGTTATACCAGGTACGGCCCAGAGTCAGTCATATCTTCTCTGTATTAGTGAAACCAGGTACGGCCCAGAGTCAGTCATATCTATCCTCTGTATTAGTGATACCAGGTACGGCCCAGACAGAGGGAGGGGTGAATATACTGGACACTGATTGGCCTAAACTAAAGGGGTGTGTGTGTGGTGTGGTGTGTGTGTGTGTAGTGGGTGTGTGTGTGTGTGTGTGTGTGTGTGTGTGTGTGTTGTGTGTGTGTGTGTCCAGGCCCTGGACACATGCTGCCGTCACCCTGAAGATGGGAGGAACCAGATCAGAGAGCTGTCTCAGACCCTGATGGACGGAGGGAGTCCTGGATCAGCTGATCCAGCACAACTAGAGGCCTTCAACACACGCTGGGATGAACTCATGCAGAGGGTGAGGTCTTCTCTGTGTTAAACATAAACACATACAGAGAGGCTGAGGCCTTCAACACACGCTGGGATGAACTCATGCAGAGGGTGAGGTCTTCTCTGTGTTAAACATAAACACATACAGAGAGGCTGAGGCCTTCAACACACGCTGGGATGAACTCATGCAGAGGGTGAGGTCTTCTCTGTGTTAAACATAAATACATACAGATGTAGGATCTTAATTCGATCACTCTTTTGTTACTGAGAATTTTCCTGCACAGTAGAAAATGCAAGCGTGTAGTGTATTCAAGGTTAAAAACGCTTCTGAAGGTGTTGTAATTTCCACTCTAAAATGTCAGACTTGATTTTCCCTAACAAAAAGGGTATTAACTTCTATGGGCTACGTGGAACGCTAGCGTCCCACCTGCGGGACACAGCCAGTGAAATATCTGGGCGGCAAATTCAAAAACAACAAAATGTCATAATTCAACTTTCTCAAACATACAACTATTTTACACCATTTTAAAGATACACTTCTCCTTGATGTAACCACATTGTCCAATTCAAAAAGGCTTTACAGCGAAAGCAAAACATTAGATTATGTTAGGAGAGTACATAGACAAAAATAATCACACAGCCATTTTCCAAGCAAGGACATGTGTCAATAAAACCCAAAACACAGCTAAATGAAGCACTAACCTTTGACGATCTTCATCAGATGACACTCCTGGGACATTATGTTACACAATACATGTATGTTTTGTTCGATGAAGTTCATATTTATATCTAAAAACAGCATTTTACATTGGCGCATGATGTTCAGAAAATGTATTCCTGTCACATGTATCTTCGTCTTCTGACGATATAACGAAATCGTCGTCGGAAAAGGATGACCAATACGCAGCAGAGTCGATATAGTTCATCTTGAACATTTAATTAAATCAACACGAATACAAAAAACAACAAACAAGAAAACGAACGATAAACTGACAGTCTGCAAAGCATAGGCTCAACACAGAACAATCACCCACAAATAACAACCACAAACACACCCTAATATATGGGACTCTCAATCAAGCAACATAGAAACACACTCACCAGACTAGACATAGAAATACATAAACATAGACTATAAACAAAACCCCCGGAAATACTAAATCAAACACCCTTTAACCAAACACACCACCCTGAACCACATAAAACAAATACCCTCTGTCACATCCTGACCAAACTACAATACTAATTAACCCTTATACTGGCCAGGACGTGACAATTCCCACCAAAACGGCCGGTGAATGTGCACATCAATTTACAAAAATACTCATCATAAACGTTGACAAAATATATAACAATTATTTCAAGAATTATAGATAGACTACTCCTGGATGCAACCGCTGTGTCAGCTTTTAAAATAGATTTACGGAGAAAGCACATTTTTCAATATTCTGAGTACATAGCTCGCCATCACAGAAAGCTATACAGACACCCGCCAAGTTCGGGGCAACCTAAACTCAGAATTAGTATTAGAAATATTCTCTTACCCTTGCTGATCTTCGTCAGAATGCACTCCCAAGACTGCTACTTCCACAATAATTTTTTTTGTTCTAAATACTCCATATTTATGTCCAAATACCTCCGTTTTGTTTGTGCGTTCAGAGCACTATCCAAAGGCATAATGCGCGAGCGCGGTGCCAGAGACGAAAAGTCAAAATGTTCCATTACCGTACTTAGAAGCATGCCAAACGCTATTTAAAAATCAATCTTTATGGTATTTTTAACGTAAAATTGCGCTAATATTCAAACTGGACAATAGAGTATTCATTCAAGGAGAACTCGCGTGAATGCGCATATCCAATCCCTTTGTTGCCAGGTAGTCCACTCAGGAACTGAGCTCCTATTATCTGCCCAGTGACAGGAGAATGCTCAAACCACTTTCTGAAGGCTTTTGACAGCCAATGGAAGCCTTAGGAAGTGCAATGTAACCCCACGGATACTGTAGTTTCGAAAGGGACTAGAAAGAAGAACTACAATTCTCAGATCCTCCACTTCCTAGTTGACTTTTTCTCACGTTTTTGCCTGCCATATAAGTTCTGTTATACTCACAGACACCATTCAAACAGTTTTAGAAACTTCAAAGTGTTTTCTATCCAAATCTACTAATAATATGCATATTCTAGTTTCTGGGCCAGAGTAGTAACCTGTTTAAATTGGGTACGTTTTTCATCTGGCTGTGAAAATACTGCCCCCTAGCCCAGACAGGTTAACACCTACAAAAAAATGTCCGTTAATTATTATCCACATAATAATTCACATTTCCTGTTGCTGCAGGATTATTTTCCTGCTGTAGCAAACTGGCTCAAATGAAGATCCTACATCTGTAAAGAGCTCTCTCACAATAAGGCTATGACAATCCCTGTATTCATTCTGCAGTCATGTGATCCTCTATGAAAGAACTGATTAATGCATAGCTCTTAAGCCTTTCTCCATTGTGTCAGTATCAGTGTGTCAGTATCAGTGTCTGTTAGTCTGTCTGTGTAGACTGACGTTTACTGGGGTCATGAAGTTCAGAGAATCCTCTTCCTGTATAGTTGTGATCTATAAAGGAGAATCCTCTTCCTGTATATTTGTGATCTACAAAGGAGAAGAGGTAGTGGTAGTTTATTAGTGGTGGCAGGTAGTAGTTTATTAGTGGTGGTAGGAAGTAGTTTATTAGTGGTGGTAGGTAGTAGTTTATTAGTGGTGGTAGATAGTAGTTTATTAGTGGTGGTAGGTAGTAGTTTATTAGTGGTGGTAGGTAGTAGTTTATTAGTGGTGGTAGGTAGTAGTTTATTAGTGGTGGTAGGTAGTAGTTTATTAGTGGTGGCAGGTAGTAGTTTATTAGTGGTGGGAGATAGTGGTTTATTAGTAGTAGTTTATTAGTGGTGGTAGATAGTAGTTTATTAGTGGTGGTAGGTAGTAGTTTATTAGTGGTGGTAGATAGTAGTTTATTAGTGGTGGCAGGTAGTAGTTTATTAGTGGTGGCAGGTAGTAGTTTATTAGTGGTGGTAGGTAGTAGTTTATTAGTGGTGGTAGGTAGTAGTTTATTAGTGGTGGTAGATAGTAGTTTATTAGTGGTGGTAGGTAGTAGTTTATTAGTGGTGGTAGGTAGTAGTTTATTAGTGGTGGTAGGTAGTAGTTTATTAGTGGTGGCAGGTAGTAGTTTATTAGTGGTGGTAGGTAGTAGTTTATTAGTGGTGGTAGGTAGTCGTTTATTAGTAGTAGTTTATTAGTGGTGGTAGGTAGTAGTTTATTAGTGGTGGTAGGTAGTCGTTTATTAGTGGTGGTAGGTAGTCGTTTATTAGTGGTGGTAGATAGTAGTTTATTAGTGGTGGCAGATAGTAGTTTATTAGTGGTGGTAGGTAGTAGTTTATTAGTGGTGGTAGATAGTAGTTTATTAGTGGTGGTAGGTAGTAGTTTATTAGTGGTGGTAGGTAGTAGTTTATTAGTGGTGGTAGGTAGTAGTAGTTTAGTAGTGGTGGTAGGTAGTAGTTTATTAGTGGTGGTAGGTAGTAGTTTATTAGTGGTGGTAGTAGTAGTTTATTAGTGGTGGTAGATAGTAGTTTATTAGTGGTGGTAGGTAGTAGTTTATTAGTGGTGGGTAGGTAGTAGTTTATTAGTGGTGGTAGGTAGTAGTTTATTAGTGGTGGTAGGTAGTCGTTTATTAGTAGTAGTTTATTAGTGGTGGTAGATAGTAGTTTATTAGTGGTGGTAGGTAGTAGTTTATTAGTGGTGGTAGGTAGTAGTTTATTAGTGGTGGTAGGTAGTAGTTTATTAGTGGTGGTAGGTAGTAGTTTATTAGTGGTGGTAGGTAGTAGTTTATTAGTGGTGGTAGGTAGTAGTTTATTAGTGGTGGTAGGTAGTAGTTTATTAGTGGTGGTAGGTAGTAGTTTATTAGTGGTGGTAGGTAGTAGTTTATTAGTGGTGGCAGGTAGTAGTTTATTAGTGGTGGTAGGTAGTAGTTTATTAGTGGTGGTAGGTAGTAGTTTATTAGTGGTGGTAGGTAGTAGTTTATTAGTGGTGGTAGGTAGTCGTTTATTAGTAGTAGTTTATTAGTGGTGGTAGATAGTAGTTTATTAGTGGTGGTAGGTAGTAGTTTATTAGTGGTGGTAAGTAGTAGTTTATTAGTGGTGGTAGATAGTGGTTTATTAGTGGTGGTAGGTAGTAGTTTATTAGTGGTGGTAGGTAGTAGTTTATTAGTGGTGGTAGGTAGTCGTTTATTAGTGGTGGTAGGTAGTCGTTTATTAGTGGTGGTAGATAGTAGTTTATTAGTGGTGGTAGATAGTGGTTTATTAGTAGTAGTTTATTAGTGGTGGTAGATAGTGGTTTATTAGTAGTAGTTTATTAGTGGTGGTAGATAGTAGTTTATTAGTGGTGGTAGGTAGTGGTTTATTAGTGGTGGCAGGTAGTGGTTTATTAGTGGTGGTAGGTAGTAGTTTATTAGTGGTGGTAGGTAGTAGTTTATTAGTGGTGGTAGGTAGTAGTTTATTAGTGGTGGTAGGTAGTAGTTTATTAGTGGTGGCAGGTAGTAGTTTATTAGTGGTGGTAGGTAGTAGTTTATTAGTGGTGGCAGGTAGTAGTTTATTAGTGGTGGTAGGTAGTAGTTTATTAGTGGTGGTAGATAGTAGTTTATTAGTGGTGGTAGGTAGTAGTTTATTAGTGGTGGTAGGTAGTAGTTTATTAGTGGTGGTAAGTAGTAGTTTATTAGTGGTGGTAGATAGTGGTTTATTAGTGGTGGTAGGTAGTAGTTTATTAGTGGTGGTAGGTAGTCGTTTATTAGTGGGGGTAGATAGTAGTTTATTAGTGGTGGTAGGTAGTAGTTTATTAGTGGTGGTAGGTAGTAGTTTATTAGTGGTGGTAGGTAGTAGTTTATTAGTGGTGGTAGGTAGTAGTTTATTAGTGGTGGTAGGTAGTAGTTTAGTGTGGATCAGTAGGACTATACATAGACTGTTAGCCCCTGGGATTAGAGAGACTCACACAGAGAGAGAGAGAGGGAGGGATAATGATTACATCGTCATTGTGAAGCACAAGCAGTGAAAGGTTTCCGTTAGTTAAACCCTACCGAGGAGAGGAACAACGTTAGAACAATAAGTGTGTTTACATCTCCTTCAGACCTGGTTTGATGAGTCCATCCTTCAAGAAGGTATGTGTGTGTGTGTGTGTGTGTGTGTGTGTGTGTGTGTGTGTGTGTGTGTGTGTGTGTGTGTGTGTGTGTGTGTGTGTGTGTGTGTGTGTGTGTGTGTGTGTGCGCGTGTGTTTGCCTGTTTTGCTCTTAAATTTAGCTTTCACTTGTGTCTCTGTGTGTCTCTGTGTGTCTCTGTGTGCGTTTCTCAGGCGGTTCGGCAGCAACAGCAGCTGGAGAGGAGTGTGCAGTGGGCCCAGGAGAATGACAAGACGCTGCGTCTCATCAATGACTCTCTGGACGCCACCGACCGCCACCTGTCTGCCTACATCGCTGACCACATCGACGCAGCACAGATACCACAGGAGGCACAGGTTAGGGGGGATTGGGAGGGTGTTTGTGGAGAGGGGTGTGTGTGTGGAGGGGTGTCTGTGTGTGTTGGAGATGTGTGTGTGTGTGTGTGTGTTGGAGTGGTGTGTGTGTGTGTGTTGGAGTGGTGTGTGTGTGTGTGTTGGAGTGGTGTGTGTGTGTGTGTGTGTGTGTGTGTGTTGGAGTGGTGTTTGTGTGTTGGAGTTGTGTGTGTGTGTGTGTGTGTGTGTGTGTGTGTGTGTGTGTGTGTGTGTTGGAGTGGTGTGTGTGTTGGAGTGGTGTGTGTGTGTGTTGGAGTGGTGTGTGTGTGTGTGTGTGTGTGTGTGTGTGTGTGTGGAGTGGTGTGTGTGTTTGAGTGGTGTGTGTGTGTGTTGGAGTGGTGTGTGTGTGTGTGTGTATGTGTGTGTTGGAGTGGTGTGTGTGTGTGTTGGAGTGGTGTGTGTGTGTGTTGGAGTGGTGTGTGTGTGTGTTGGAGTGGTGTGTGTGTGTGTGTTGGAGTGGTGTGTGTGTGTGTGTGTGTGTTGGAGTGGTGTGTGTGTGTGTGTTGGAGTGGTGTGTGTGTGTGTTGGAGTGGTGTGTGTGTGTGTTGGAGTGGTGTGTGTGTATGTGTGTGTGTGTGTGTGTGTGTTGGAGTGGTGTGTGTGTGTGTGTTGGAGGGGTGTGTGTATGTGTGTGTGTGTTGGAGTGGTGTGTGTGTGTGTGTGTGTGTGTGTGTGTGTGTGTGTGTGTGTGTGTGTTGGAGTGGTGTGTGTGTGTGTTGGAGTGGTGTGTGTATGTGTGTGTGTGTGTTGGAGTGGTGTGTGTGTGTGTCTGTGTGTCTGTGTGTGTGTGTGTGTGTGTGTGTGTGTGTGTGTGTGTGTGTGTGTGTGTTGGAGTGGTGTGTGTGTGTTGGAGTGGTGTGTGTGTGTGTTGGAGTGGTGTGTGTATGTGTGTGTGTGTTGGAGTGGTGTGTGTGTGTGTGTGTGTGTGTGTGTGTGTGTGTGTGTGTGTGTGTGTGTGTGTGTGTGTGTGTGTGTGTGTGTGTGTGCCAGTAGAACTATTAGTATCTCCATGGACATTCTCCCTCCAGCCGTTGTGTTTAGTCATCTAGCTACTGTCTCTGTCCTGAATGATCTCCTTTAGTGAACCCGGTTCACTGGCCAGCTCCAAGCCTAATTCAGACTGTGGAGATGTTTCTACAGCGCCCCCAGGGTCCTTTTATCCCTTCACCACACACACACACACACACACACACACACACACACACACACACACACACACACACACACACACACACCTACACACACACACACACACACACACATATGCGTGTTCTCACCCATCCATCCACCCGCAAGCACACACACACACACACACACACACACACATACACACACACACACACTCCCCGTCCCACTCCTGAATTGAACATGGGGAGCAGAGCCCAGTAACACAGAGCCAAGCCAATAACACAGAGCCCAGTAACACAGAGCCCAGGAACACAGAACCCAGTGACACAGAGTCCAGTAACACAGAGCCCAGTAACACAGAGCCCAGTAACACAGAACCCAGTGACACAGAGCCCAGTAACACAGAGCCCAGTAACACAGAACCCAGTAACACAGAACCCAGTAACACAGAGTCCAGTAACACAGAGCGAGTGAGATTAACTACACACACACACATACACACACACACACACACACACACACACACGCAGACACAAACTCTAGAGTTGAGAGATAAAAATTATGGGATTTCAATGGTAGTTGATTGTAACACCTTGAATTCCTCTAAACAGGAACATGCCAGAGAGCTGAACCCAAACAGAAACATGCCAGAGAGCTGAACCTCCAAACAGAAACATGCCAGAGAGCTGAACCTCCAAACAGAAACATGCCAGAGAGCTGAACCTCCAAACAGAAACATGCCAGAGAGCTGAACCCAAACAGAAACATGCCAGAGAGCTGAACCTCCAAACAGAAACATGCCAGAGAGCTGAACCCAAACAGAAATATGCCAGAGAGCTGAACCCAAACAAAAACATGCCAGAGAGCTGAACCCAAACAGAAACATGCCAGAGAGCTGAACCCAAACAGAAACATGCCAGAGAGCTGAACCCAAACAGAAACATGCCAGAGAGCTGAACCCAAACAGAAACATGCCAGAGAGCTGAACCCAAACAGAAACATGCCAGAGAGCTGAACCTCCAAACAGAAACATGCCAGAGAGCTGAACCTCCAAACAGAAACATGCCAGAGAGCTGAACCCAAACAGAAACATGCCAGAGAGCTGAACCTCCAAACAGAAACATGCCAGAGAGCTGAACCTCCAAACAGAAACATGCCAGAGAGCTGAATCTCCAAACAGAAACATGCCAGAGAGTTTAACCTCCAAACAGAAACATGCCAGAGAGCTGAACCCAAACAGAAACATGCCAGAGAGCTGAACCTCCAAACAGAAACATGCCAGAGAGCTGAACCCAAACAGAAACATGCCAGATAACTGAACCCAAACAGAAACATGCCAGAGAGCTGAACCCAAACAGAAACATGCCAGAGAGCTGAACCCAAACAGAAACATGCCAGAGAGCTGAACCTCCAAACAGAAACATGCCAGAGAGCTGAACCTCCAAACAGAACATGCCAGAGAGTGAACCTCCAAACAGAAACATGCCAGAGAGCTGAACCCAAACAGAAACATGCCAGAGAGCTGAACCTCCAACAGAAACATGCCAGAGCGCTGAACCCAAACAGAAACATGCCAGAGAACTGAACCCAAACAGAAACATGCCAGAGAGCTGAACCTCCAAACAGAAACATGCCAGAGAGCTGAACCTCCAAACAGAAACATGCCAGAGAGCTGAACCTTCAAACAGGAAGAGCAGAACACAGGGGACAGAACAGAACACAGGGGACAGAGCAGAACACAGGGGATAGAGCAGAACACGGGGGACAGAGCAGAACACGGGGACAGAGCAGAACACGGGGGACGGAGTAGAACACGGGGGACAAAACAGAACACAGGGACAGAGCAGAACACAGGGGACAGAGCGGAACACAGGGGACAGAGCAGAACACGGGGGACAGAACAGAACACGGGGGACAGAACAGAACACGGGGGACAGAGCAGAACACAGAGGACTGAGCAGAACACAGAGGACAGAGCAGAACACAGGGGACAGAGCAGAACACAGGGGACAGAGCAGAACACAGGGGACAGAGCAGAACACAGGGGACAGAGTAGAACACAGGGACAGAACAGAACACAGGGACAGAACAGAACACAGGGACAGAGTAGAACACTAGGACAGAGTAGAACACAGGGACAGAGTAGAACACAGGGGACAGAACAGAACACAGGGACAGGGCAGAACACAGGTGACAGAACAGAACACAGGGATAGAGCAGAACACAGGGGACAGAACAGAACACGGGGGACAGAACAGAACACAGGGGACAGAACAGAACACAGGGGACAGAACAGAACACAGGGGACAGAGCAGAACACATGGGACAGAGTAGAAGACGGGGGACAGAACAGAACACAGTAGAACACAGGGGACAGAACAGAACACATAACACGGGGGACAGAGCAGGACACGGGGGACAGAGCAGAACACAGGGGACAGAACAGAACACAGGGACAGAGCAGAACACAGGGACAGAGCAGAACACAGTGGACAGAACAGGGACAGGGACAGAGCAGAACACAGGGGACAGAGTAGAACACAGGGACAGAACAGAACACAGGGACAGGGCAGAATACAGGGGAAAGAGTAGAACACGGGACAGAACAGAACACAGGGGACCGAACAGAACACAGGGGACAGAACAGAACACAGGGGATAGAACAGAACACTGGGACAGAGCAGGACACGGGGGACAGAGTAGAACACAGGGGACAGAGCAGGACACGGGGGACAGAACAGAACACAGGGGACAGAGCAGGACACGGGGGACAGAGTAGAACACAGGGGACAGAGCAGGACACGGGGGACAGAACAGAACACAGGGATAGAGCAGAACACAGGGGACAGAGCAGAACACAGAACACAGGGATAGAGCAGAACACAGGGGACAGAGCAGAACACAGGGACAGGGCAGAACACAGAACACAGGGATAGAGCAGAACACAGGGGACAGAGCAGGACACGGGGACAGAACAGAACACAGGGACAGAGTAGAGAATAGATGAGACTGGTGGAGATTCTCTGTGTTATTTTCTCTCTTAATTCTCCTCAAACCTTGAGGCTGTCCTCCCCCATGTGGTAGAGGGATGGAGGTGCATGGGAATGAGTGTGTGGGTTCTGATTGGCTGTGTTTTGTTTGAAACAGAAGATCCAGACAGAGCTGAATGGTCACGAGGCGACTCTGGAAGACATGAAGAAGAAGAATACAGAGAGAGTAGCAGCCCAGATCCACCTGATACAGGTCACACACACACACACACACACACACACACACAGTGTCTCTCTCTCTCTCTATCTCTCGCTCTCTCTCTATCTCTCTCTCTCTATATATATATATATATATATATATATGTATATATATATAATCTTTCTTCTGCCCCTGTAGAAGAAACTCCAGGAGGTGTGTGTGAAGTTCAGGCTCTTCCAGAAACCTGCGAACTTCGACCAGCGCCTCTCAGAGTGTGAGAGGGTTCTCTGGGATGTGAAGGCACAGCTGGGGGTGTTGGACATACGCAGCGTGGAACAGGACGTGGTGCAGTCACAGTTGGAACAATGCATGGTGGGTAATCAATCAGTAATCAATCACACACTGCAGGGAAAAACACCTGCCAAGTAGTGATTTCACCTGCTGAGTAGTGATGTCACCTGCCGAGTAATGATGTCACCTGCTGAGTAGTGATGTCACCTGCTGAATAGTGATGTCATCTGCCGAGTAATGATGTCACCTGCTGAGTAGTGATGTGACCTGCTGAGTAGTGATGTCACCTGCTGAATAGTGATGTCATCTGCCGAGTAATGATGTCACCTGCTGAGTAGTGATGTCACCTGCCGAGTAGTGATGTCACCTGCTGAGTAATGATGTCACCTGCCGAGTAGTGATGTCACCTGCCGAGTAGTGATGTCACCTGCCGAGTAGTGATGTCACCTGACGAGTAATGATGTCACCTGCCGAGTAGTGATGTCACCTGCTGAATAGTGATGTCATCTGCCGAGTAATGATGTCACCTGCTGAGTAGTGATGTGACCTGCTGAGTAGTGATGTCACCTGCTGAATAGTGATGTCATCTGCCGAGTAATGATGTCACCTGCTGAGTAGTGATGTCACCTGCCGAGTAGTGATGTCACCTGCTGAGTAATGATGTCACCTGCCGAGTAGTGATGTCACCTGCCGAGTAGTGATGTCACCTGCCGAGTAGTGATGTCACCTGCCGAGTAGTGATGTCACCTGCTAGTTCCTGGTAGTTCCTGGTAGTTCCTGCTAGTTCCTGCTGGTTCCTGCTAGTTCCTGCTAGTTCCTGCTGGTTCCTGGTAGTCCTGCTAGTTCCTGCTCGTTCCTGCTGGTTCCTGGTAGTCCTGCTAGTTCCTGCTAGTCCTGCTAGTTCCTGCTGGTTCCTGGTAGTCCTGCTAGTTCCTGCTGGTTCCTGGTAGACCTGCTAGTTCCTGCTAGTTCCTGGTAGTCCTGCTGGTTCCTGGTAGTTCCTGCTGGTTCCTGCTAGTTCCTGGTAGTCCTGCTAGTTCCTGCTAGTCCTGCTAGTTCCTGCTGGTTCCTGGTAGTTCCTGCTGGTTCCTGGTAGTCCTGCTAGTTCCTGCTAGTCCTGCTAGGGCCAGGCTCATTTCAGATTTCTAGCCTCACAGATTGTTTTTGGGATAATACACTCTTAGAAAAAAGGGTTCCAAAAGGGTTCTTCAACGGTCCCCAAACATTTCATTACAGTTGAAATCATGTTGTTTTCAAATGAGTTGTTTCTTTACAGCGGAGTCTCCTTTATTGATCAAGAACTGGGCATGACTGATTTAATATTGTGTTATTAGCAGTGTGCATCTCTCTCTCTCCTCCTTCCCCCCCCCCTCTCTCTCTCTCTCTCTCTCTCTCTCTTCTCCTTCCCCCCTCTCTCTTTCTCCTTCCCTCTCTCTCTCTCCTCCTTCCCTCTCTCTCTCTCTCTCCTCCTTCCCTCTCTCTCCTTCCTCCCATCCCTCCTCCCTCTCCTCCCCCTCTCCTTCCCTCCGATACAGAAGTTGTATAAAGGTTTGAGTGAGGTGAAGTTGGAGGTAGAGACAGTGATAAAGACAGGAAGACAGATCGTTCAGAGACAGCAGACCGA